>NW_027114451.1:6053-7041 GCF_000696795.3 Halyomorpha halys | reverse complement strand
CAAGTTTGTCCGGACAACTTAAATCAACAATATGTGAATTTATTTTGGAAAATATCATAAAAATAATACTCCTACGAATATAAATGACAGTATAATACATTCAGCTAGCATTTGCTTGAGTACTGGCTAACATCTGTACACGTCTCATCGATCCTGAGATGATTTCCCACAATAAATTCACTGTATACCGATTTTTCAGCATATATCTCATGAATTGTTACTTTTTAAAAAATTGCATCTCGGGAACTATTGAACGATATGAGGACTCATATTTTAGTCAATTTCTCCTACTTTAAATTGTATTCTTTTACGTGTTCTAGTGTAGGTAGTTTCAAAGATATGAAGCTTTGAATGAAAAATTCATTATTTTACGTTTTTTATTCCCTCTTAACTATACTTGGTAGATTCATCAATTTTGACTTGTAATTATACATAGTTTTCATTAAAATATTAAAAAATTGGGGTGAAATAACAGACCTTTTTTTGCACCGGGCTCTTATATATATGTATCAGGAGCCTGATGCATATAACCACAAATCAAACATATCCAATAAATTAGCACGATTAGCACTGAAACGCATTTCTGGTGGTCTTAAAATTCTTAATAATTAGTTAATTAATTAAATTAGGTCTCGCTTCTTGTTTTACATCTATAAATCCTTACATCCGCTAGCATTGAATTCTGCGTCTAATGAGTACTATAAAATATTATTTCACCTACTATAACCGATTATTTCATAACCTACTATAAATCATGAACCAAAAAACAAAAAACCGAAAAACGAGCATTGAATACCATGAGTATTCAGTATCTCAGTTTTTGACAAAATAAAAAAAAAAAATTGTTAGTTTTCGGTTTCTGATGTTATTATGTTCATATCACCAAAATATTAGATTATGGTATTAATGCGCCGCATGCGCCGCAGAATTCAATATAATTTAATTTGTTAAACCTAGTTATAATAGGAGGAGTTATAGATGAAAACAA
>NW_027114451.1:2984-3854 GCF_000696795.3 Halyomorpha halys | reverse complement strand
AAAAGTTTGTAATTTTAACTTAATGAAGTATTTCTTACTTAAATAAAAAGAATAGACCATATACCAAAAAATCAGTGGGATATTTGTCTCCAAACCCAGTATGTAAAAAATATTTTGTCCAGTATGTAACCTGAAGGATTTAGCTTAAACATTCATAATAAGGGTTTTAGATCGTAAAAAATTGGCAGGTGAAATCGTTTAATCAATGAAAAGTCTTTCTAGTAAAAACGAATAACGTGACTGAAAAATAGTAAAAAGCTATAATTATTCCAATTAAATCTCATTTAAAGTATTATTACTTTCAATAAAATATCTAAAATTAAATATTTTATTCATCCCTCATTTTTACTAGAAGAAGGCTAAAGAAGAAAATAAGCTTAATTGGCTATAAATAGCGTAGTAAAAATATCTGTACCAAAAAGTAAGTGTAAATTAATTTCTATCTATGGACGTTTGGAAATACCATAATATAAAGTTAACCTTTCTATGGAGGTTCGTTAGCCTAATATGGCAAATATTTTCAAAATGGCCGGCATATATTTTTAAGTTTGTTTACATTCATTAGGAGCTTAATGTTCCATATGTTGCCGATATGGCCAGAACCAAATACCAATCCTTCCAAGATAAACTTCCCAACCACCCAAACCCACTTGTTCCTTACCTGACTTCTCCTTCATTACCTGATAATCCTCCTGGGTGACTGAAATGAAGGTGGCTTCTAGATCTCCTCCAGAAATGTTATGGGAGTTCTACCAATGGGTAGATTCACCACTTGTTTATATGCCCTTTTATCACTAACAGCAAATTTACATGTAGTGTATTTTTATATAGTTGTAAATAACAATAAATAAATAAAATATATAAAAAAAA
>NW_027114451.1:0-704 GCF_000696795.3 Halyomorpha halys | reverse complement strand
CATTAACTATTGTACGTTTACCACTTATGAACTAATAAATAATTTAGAAATGTGCGCTATGCTATTAGTACAGAACCCTTCTTGCGTTGTTAAGGAATTTTTTATTTATTCTTTTAAGTGTCTGCTATTAATGCTTACCTATGAAAAATATTTTACTGTACAAAGTGCCTTTGATATTTTGTGTTTTAATAAATGTTGGAGCATTTAATGTTCAATGTCTTTTTCTTTCTTTCATAAATATTCCATCGCTGTAAAGATAATGGCGAAGGCATAGGTTCGCAAACCCTTTTATTTTTATAATTAAAACTAAAAAAATTGACTTTGTTATTTTAGCTTGAAAATTATTTTAAAAATTTACCCCATTGATTAGTATTCGTGTAAATTAAAAAAAAAATTAAAGAAGAAAATTATTTATAAAATGGAATACATTCTTACAGATAAATTTTAATGAATATTTAGTAGTATATAGAACATGATCTATATTAAAATTGAGATATTTTTCAGCAAATTGAGCAATGAAAAAGTGAATAAATACATCTTGGCAACGAACAAGCAGCATCAACCAATGCTCATTTTAAAATTTTGTAGTTTTTACGTAATGAGGTATTATCAATAATTTATATTAGTTCTATACTGTTATTGAATTCTTTTAAACTACAGTTTTTTTCTGAAAATAATCGAGTGTCTTTGTGGACCAAAGAAAG
>NW_027114450.1:0-2147 GCF_000696795.3 Halyomorpha halys | reverse complement strand
TGAGCCTCGTGTGACCTATTCTCAGCCTAGTCAGTACAACTTCCTCTCTACGGGTAAACTATGAGGGATTTAACCTCTAATGGGAACAGAAGCCTTACATGCAGACACAGTTTTAATGAACATCGCTACCATTGCTACCATCATTATGTGCATCTGTATGTGCATGTGTATGATTCCATACTCCGTCCTCCTCTTCATCAAGACCTCTTTCAACTAAACTATTGCTCCCTCATGTACTACTCATGCCATGAGCAACATAAAGAAGAATTAAAATATATATAGAATTAAAATTCATAGAAATAAATTTCCTTAGAACCAAACATTTTCACTCCCATTTTACCTTAACGCACTAAGAAACGAATTCGGTTCCTTGTCGGCCTCCCTGCATTTAATTAATTTTGTTTTCAAGTGTAATCGATTGAATCGTTAATCCGATTAAGAGTTATTTACTGATGTTTGAGAAGGAATGGCTTTAAACTATTTTCATATATTGAGTTGTTGAACCCATTATTTATAAACTATTACAAAATTCTATCAAGATTAATTCTATTAATCATTATCAATTTAGGATTACCTATGCCAAATTTGCAGCGTCTAGATATTTATTTATTTTTCTTATTATTCCGAACGAATCCTTCACAATATATTTTTTTCTAAACCATACACTGAATAAGGGATCTAAGACATACTAGAGAAATCAGGGCCGACACGGAGCAAATATTTAACCATGTACTCCTGCCACCTTCCGACGGTTGTGTCTACACTATACACGCCACTGCTTAACGTCAGCCTTGTCAGGAGATTCGAGTGAATCAGTGCTCGTATTCTCACGTCTCCGCATGTGGGGAAAACACTAACAGACGTTCGGTTATTGAATTTTCTTATATTTTATGGAAGATAATGTATAATAAAAGTACATTTTATTTA
The DNA here is from genome assembly GCF_000696795.3 of Halyomorpha halys. NCBI lineage: Eukaryota > Metazoa > Arthropoda > Insecta > Hemiptera > Pentatomidae > Halyomorpha > Halyomorpha halys. The sequence continues at coordinate 1,220 of NW_027114450.1, read as the reverse complement.
TTTTCACATAATAAATTGTTGCGATTTCAATTGTTATAGTTAAATAATGGTATATTAATATGGATTCAATTATTTCATAAAAAAAAATTCAATTTTGAAAACCCAAAAATAATAGATACAGCACAAAATACAAAAAGCAGAAGATTTCTAGAAGCTATATATATATATATATATATTGGAGGATCTTGAGGTTCAGTCAATAATAAACACAAATATATTGCAGTAACAGGAGTCAGGAAAGCCGTGCAGGCGATGATGCTGGCAAAAGATAATAAAAAGTTAAGCGTGGTCAGCACTTGGATGGATGATCGCCGAAAATGTATGATCACTCTACCCAAAAACCAAACTTCGCTCACCTCCTCCGTCCTAGTTTCTGAGGCCCGTCATCCTATTGGAAGCAACTCACAGACCAAGCGTAGAAATGATGATTTTACCCTTTATACCTCCATCATGAATTGCGTTGTGGTATTTCAGTATCAAAGCATGAGGCCAAAGATATCTACAATCCAAAGCTCCAACCAAAAAAATATTGCTGTGACCTTTCAAAATTTTATTGTTCTCATAGTCGTGCTAGAGAGAAATACTTTATTCATCTACGCTGCCTAAATACATCAGGTTGCTATCTCACACAGCATACTTATCAATCCGTACATATATAAATTACACATACATGGTATAATAAGATATAGAGAGATATATTAATAAGATATAATAAACAATTTTTTTATCCCTACAGTTTCCTTTTACAATAAATTTTGGTCTATACACCAAATACAAATGTTTCAATTCATTCCTCCTCCAAATCTTTCTCATTTCTGCTCCTCCAATTTCACCATTTCACAATTTTTTAATTCACCCGATCAACATATTCTCTCTCCGGAATTCACCCTCCTTGATCCTCTTCAGTGACACGCTAAACAAATTCAACATTAGACGGTAATGTGAGATCAGACCATCATTCATAGTCACTGGAGTAGATCAGTTTACCAAAAACAAACAAATAGATACATTTTACGAGAATAAGACTAACACATAGATTCAAAGGAAAATATAATAAAAAGCCGGTTACAGGAAACACTTGAATGGATAAAGAAGTTTAAAAAAAAATCATAGTACTAATAAAAAAATATAATTTAATGAATAAATACGTTAAAACACACAAAAAGAGAGGTCAACATATTAAAATAAATAAATAAATAAAACAATGAATAATCTCCGAG
>NW_027114449.1:357215-358190 GCF_000696795.3 Halyomorpha halys | reverse complement strand
TTAGTAGTTTTCAAGATTCTGGGTTCATATTTTAGCAAATTAACTCTTTTTTAAATAATGTTTTATTAGTTTTTAGTGTTAAGGTAGTATACAGCCGCCATTTTTTTATTACTATTAACTATACTTGGCAGATTTATCAATTTTGACTAGTAATTATTTATAATTTTTATTAAAGTAATAACAAATTAGAGTAAAATAACTGACTTTTTTCTCCTCTTGAACTATAACAGGTTATAATCTTACTAGTAACTAATAATTAATGAAAACGAATCTTTTCGAACTGAACAGACAGGCATATATCTTATAGGATATTTATTCAGTTGAATAAGTATACAAAATATATTTGAAGGAAATAGGCTGCCACAGATGCAATCGACACCCCCCTCTTCTCCAATTCCCCCCACCGATAAGATTTCATATTTCCCCTCGAGCCGTGCCTTTTATATCTCACCCGAGTTTTTTTTTTTTTTTTTTATCATTTCCAACCGCTCTCGTTCAGAATAACGCCCGGGAGTGGAGTTTACGGGGGACTTCTTATGTGGGGAAACAGTTTCTGAATATTTTATAAATATTTGCCTGAGAACTTCGGAAGCGGCATTCTCTATTTCGAGAACGTGAACGGAAAACTTTAATTCAAGAAGCAGTAAAAGAGAAATATTCCGAGCGGAAAAATAAAAAGATGGAAGGAGAGAAATCCCTAGTGATACTTTTGTTCAACCCGTTCGGCCAATAACTTGCACGATTTCTCTCTATTTCTTCCGCCCCCTCTTCTCCAGAACATAAACTTGAAATTGGGTTAGAAAAAGAAAAGTAGACAATAACTGTTCGATGAATCTAACTTTTATCTGTACTGAATATAACATAATTCAGTGCAGATAATAAAAATGTTATCCTGAAAAATTAAATAATAAAAAAATGATTTACTGAAATTTACAACTGCTTCAAATAAAAAATACAAATATATAAGAAGATGGT
>NW_027114449.1:350392-351100 GCF_000696795.3 Halyomorpha halys | reverse complement strand
AAGAGTAGAAAACCAAAAAGAACATAATTTGAAGTGGAGTAAATTTCCTAAAATGTGAGCCCTAGTGGAGCTACTTACCTAGTTCACGAGATTAAAGCAACCTTTAAAAAAAAAATGTACTGAAAAATCAGGAGTTAAAAAAGTGAATTTATTTTGTACAGATGTCTATTAGCACTCAAATTAAACTTAGTTAAATGTAATTTACAGCAGTTTATAACGTTTATCTTCACAGGAGTAGGAGTTTTTATGATATTTGATAAAATAAATTAACATAATGGTACTTTCTAGTTGTTCATATAAAATATTGGATTTTTGAAAAAATATATCTCTAGATCCATAAGACGTACATATGTCTGCCAGCACTCAATATAAAGGTAATTTAACTTATGGTAGTTCATGACATGTATCATCGTAGGGCTACAAGTTTTTATGATATTCATATATGAATATAAATTTGGCAAATGAAAATTTGTTCGAACAACTATAAACCAATCTTGATTTTAATTTAATACTCATACGAAAATGAACGCCATAAACTAATTTATAGCTCATTAAACTAGCTTTAATTTGAGTTTTAATAGACATCTGACGTCACATACTTCCTGAGATATAGATTCTCAAAATAAATAAACTAACTACCGATATTTCAGTACGTTCCATACAACATTTTTATGAAATGTTGCTTTTTAAAAAGCTGTATCCCGAGAA
>NW_027114449.1:348574-350342 GCF_000696795.3 Halyomorpha halys | reverse complement strand
ACGTTCCATACAACATTTTTATGAAATGTTGCTTTTTAAAAAGCTGTATCCCGAGAACCATTGAACGTAAATAGCTCTATTAGATTTAATATTTTGGCAAATTTACTCTACTTTAAATGATGCTCTCTTAGATTTTTTATTGTTGTTGTGGTAGTTGTAAAGCTATAGATCTCTGAATAAAAAATTAATTATTTCTACCGTTTTGAAACAGCCACCATTTTTTATTCCCCGCCTATACTAGAAAGACTCATCAATTTTGACTAGTAATTTAATTAGTTTTCATTAAAGTAATAAAAAATTAGAGTGAAATGTTTTTTTTTTATACTCTTGGGCATTTCATTACTATTCAAGATATAAAAAAGAAATTACTTTTTCATTCGAAGATTGCTATCTTTGAAACTACGGAGAACACAAGGAAAACTAATAGAACTTCATTTAATGTAGAGTAAATTTGCTAAAATATGAGCCCTAATAGAGTTATATACGTTCAATAGTTCCCGAGATACAGCTTTTTAAAAAATCAACATTCCATAAAAAATGTAAAAGCAGCCACGGTACAATACGTAGAATGTCAAATGTCAGAGTGGCACAATCCAAGCAATACAGCTACGTCCAATAGTTTCCAAAATTTAGTTATTTTTTATTTTGATATAATTTTTTCACTTATATTTACACAATTCTTAACCCCACCTTCATGTCATTTTATTATATTACGTAGCCAACATATGCCTATAAGGGAAAAACATCAGCAACTAACTATTTTTTGTTCATTTTTTACCGCTGATATTCCAACCAATCCTAACACTATCCTCAACACGAATGCCGATGACACATGTGTGCTCGCTGTTAATAATAACCCATTAATTGTATCCCAAAATCTCCAATCACATATCACAGCCCTCGAAGAATGGTGTCATAATTGGAGTTGTTAACGAAATTCCAACAAATCCCATCAAATCACCTTTACCCTTCGTCGTAAACCTACTGACTGCCCTACAGTTTCATTTAATGGTGTTACTCTTACCCCTGTCGAACAGATCCGCTACCTTGGACTACATTTGGACAAACGATTAACCTGGAATCCTCACACCAGACTGAAAAGACAGGAAACTGCACGTCGATTTTGACTATTACAGCACTTACTAGACAAACGGTCTAAACTTCCAACACATTACAAAAGACTGATCTACAAGACTTTGATAAGGCCCACTTGGACATATGGAGTTGAGTTTTGGGGCTCCACTAAACCTTCGAATTCCTCTCGTTCAATCCTTACAATCCAAAATCCTTCATAAAATCCTCAATGCTCTTTACTTTGTCACAAATAAAATCATACATAAAGACCTTAATATTCCCTATGTAACCAATCTAGCCCGAACCAGACATCACTCCTTCCATTATAAACTTCCTAAGCACTCAAACCCCCTAGTTTCTAGCCTTGCAACCTCTTCCATTCCTGGTAATCCTCCGAGGTGTCTGAAAAGAAGATGGCAATGAGACCAGCTAGTGTAAAATGACATAAGAGTGCTAATAATGGGTAGTTTCTCTATACGCCTGTAACGCTCCAATTTAACTTAGATCAGATTTACTAAATGTATTATAATGTACAGTTGTAAATAGCAATAAATAAATATGTAAAAAAACAAATTTTTTTACCGCACTCCCTTCATAAAATAATGAAGATCAGATAGTGAATACAGAAACAAATTTTAATAAACAGTATTAAAAAATAAAATAAAGTTCGAAATATAAAAAAGTGTAATAAAAA
>NW_027114449.1:345591-347972 GCF_000696795.3 Halyomorpha halys | reverse complement strand
AGCTCAACTCCGGATGTCCAGATAGGCCTTATAATAGTCATGTAGATCAGTCTTTTGTAGATTGGCAATTTAGACCGTTTGTCTAGTAAATGGTGTAATAGTCGGAATCGACGTGCAGTTTCCTGTCTTTTGAGTCTTGTATGAGGATCCCATGTCAGTCGTTTGTCTAGATTTAGTTCTAAGTAACGGATTTGTTCAACAGGAATAAGTGGGGTGTTACTCCTCTTAAAATTTTAGGGGTTACATTTCAAGATGTGTTGAATCCTAATATAAAAAGTTTTCAACTGATAAATGATAAAATGATAAGATTGTGAGTAGCCTGATTTAAATTTCAAGTTATATGTGGAATACAGAGAAGCACCTGGCGGATTTTCTGGGCAACTTTGTTTTGTAATCTTGTAATCTTTACGAACGAAACAGCTTCGTCAAATTATCTTTTCTCAACCTCACTTGTTCTTGTTTCCTCTCCTATTTTTTTCAATTACTTTATTAAAGTTTTTTAATACAAAAAAGTCCAAAACAAAAACAACCCAAATACGAACTACGAGCAACTAACTTATCAAAACGAGTGCAGCTGACCTGATCTGTTCTATGATGTCATTCACCATTTAGCAAACTCTCTATGTTAAATGTTACATGGATTTAATATGCTAAAAGGAAGAAATATTTCTCAATTTAACACACTTCATTATTATGTTAAACTAACACCATGAATTATGTAATTTTCCCTTCTGTATATTGTAATTTCAATGTAAAAAATTCTGTATTTGATTAAACCGTATGTAAATTTTAATGTGAACCGCTACAACAAAACAAGTTTTTAGAACAAAGATTATAAAAGGAGGTGATTTTTTTCCCTTTCCTCGTTTAAATCACTTATATTTAACTACCTTTTGCTTCGCCAATCTGACCCATTATTATAATAGTACAGATAATTTGTAATTATTCTTTGTTTTGTTTTTATTTAGTCAGTTAGTTTTTTAATTAATCTATTTTCTTCTCTCTGTATAGGAGTTATAATTAAGTATGGTAACACTGTTTTACGGCCAATGAATGTTATTATAAAATTAAAATTGTTCAAAAGGGACCTAGTCCCAGAATAATAAATTATTCTTCATTTTATTTCATTTTTTAAATATTACACTTAACCAACAATTTTTTCTCAATTAAGGGTACTCACTTTATGAAGCTAGATGGGCCAAAGGACGGCTCAGAACCCACAGGGTTGACGCAAGCGTACAATAACAGATTTAATAATTATCTGCCACAGCCAGATTCGAATCCAGATTCTTAGAGTTAGCAGCACAGCGTCAACTTTAGCTCAACTACTAATTGTGATTTCGAACTATTATTACAATTTAAGAGTTCATTAAGTACTTGAAATCGAAATTGTAATATAATAACTGTAAATGTAAGAGCAATTACTTTTTGCACAACATCTCTAGTTTTCTGAGAGTCCAATGTCGTGTTGGAACAAACTCTAGTATTCAAACCTACTCCAGGACCTATACTTCTCCTACGAAAAGATTAGAGATTCGGGTCAAGAAGTTATTAATATTTTCTCGAAGTATCAACTAAACATTATTAAACTTTTTTCCTGTCGAACAGATGTTACCGATATGAGTTTCCCTTCTCCGGCTGATAAAGAGTTTTGGTCACAGCCCAAACTTGTTTTCTAGTTTGGAGTTGAATTAGTTTCCCACGTCGGATAACAAACTTTCTCACACACCCGCCTTGGGCCTGCATCGAGATTAGAATGTGCCTTATCTACCCAATGAACTGTGACCAGCAACTTCAACATAACAACTTTCCTATTGCGTTTCATCTGATGAAATCTAAAGAAAAACGATTTTCCTTATTAATAATTATATTAAATTAATATTATATTACCTATAATATTAAATTGTGTTGCGGATAAAAACTTATAGTTAACCGTTAGGTTATAAACAAGGGCTAGATATTATTTTGGTTTAAATTAAATAATTATCTTCTTTATTTATTTGTAAATTCTTTTTTTTTTATTTATTTCTTTAATGTTATTTACAACTGTATAAATAATAAATACAATAAGTAAATCTGTGGACTGTTTTATTAATACTTGAAAATTTTGGGAAGGAACCACCCGTTGGCATTAATTTAAATTAGAAGGTCCCGTGGCCATCTTGTTATCAGACGCCTCGGAGGATTATTAGGGATTGTTAAGGATGAAATATTAAGAATTAGTGCTTTAAGATGGTTAAGGAGTTTGGAATGAAAAGACGCATATCTGTTTTGGGTCAAATCTGCAACGAATGGGATGTTAAGGTCTTTGTGAATGAGTTTATTAGTGACGTAATAAGGAGAATCGAGGATTTTACGTAGGATTTTGGATTGTAACGATT
>NW_027114449.1:345063-345541 GCF_000696795.3 Halyomorpha halys | reverse complement strand
CAATATCATGCTATGGTATCATTTTATAATTATTATTACTTTAATTCGTTAAATTTTCGATATCGATATTCTAAAATATCGATATTTTAGGTTCGATATAATATCGATATTTTTCTTTCGATATCCCATCCCTACCTCAGAGTAGTATCATTGGTCCTATCCTTTATACAGTTTTCACAGCTGACATCCCAACCCATTCTAACACTATCCTAACCACGTGTGCCTATGACACATGTCTATTGTCAGTGAACAATGATCAAATTCCTCCCGAATCCAATCCTTACAGTCCAAAATCCTTAATGCTCTTTACTTTGTCACAAATCAAGTCATCCATCAGGACCTCAATGTCCCTTATGTTGCCGATTTGGCCAAAACCAGAAACCGTTCCTTCCATAATAAACTTCTCAACCACCCAAATCCACTTGTTTCTAATCTGGCTTCTCTTTCATTACCTAATAATCCTCCTAGGCGTCTGAAA
>NW_027114449.1:344399-345013 GCF_000696795.3 Halyomorpha halys | reverse complement strand
GGAGTTTGGAATGAAAAGACGCATATCTGTTTTGGGTCAAATCTGCAACGAATGGGATGTTAAGGTCTTTGTGAATGAGTTTATTTGTATCTGTAATAAGGTTTCCTTATCAACTACCTTACCTTATAAACTGAAAACGCATTATCGAGGCCTTCTGGACATGAAGGATAATCAAGAAAATAAGCCACCTCGACAACTGTAATAAGGTCAATCCTTACAATCCAAAATCATACATAAAGACCTTAATGTTCCATATGTAACCGATCTAGCCCGAATCAGATATCATTCCTACCATTAAAGTCTCTAAAAACCTAAACCATGCTTTCTTCCAGTTCTGACAATCCTCTGAGGCGCCTGAAAAGATGATGACCTCAAGATCTTCAAATGTAAAAATGTTATTAGAGTACTACCAGTGGGTAGTTTCAACAACTCCACATGCTTGTACCATTGGATAACTAACACTAAATTTACTTGTTGTATATATTTTAATATAGTTGTACGTATCAATAAAGAAAAAAAAATGCAAGTAGAAAGTGTCCTTTTTTTTTATTCCTCAACTTCAAACCTAATGTGTAAGTATTGTCGTGTTGGAACAAACTCCAGGATCGAGACTT
>NW_027114449.1:342188-344349 GCF_000696795.3 Halyomorpha halys | reverse complement strand
TTCTTTATTTATTTGTAATTTTTTTTTTATTTAATGTTATTTACAACTGTATAAATAATAAATACAATAAGTAAATCAGTGGACTCTGTGGAGGATTATCAGGGATTGTTAAGGATGAGAGATTAAGAACTAATGGGTCAGGATGTATAAGGAGTTTGGAATGAAAAGACGCATATCTGTTTTTGGCCAAATCTGCATTGGAAGGGATGTTAGGGTCTTTGTGAATGAGTTTATTTGTAACGTAATAAGGAGCATCAAAGATTTTACGTAGGATTTTGGATGGTAAGGATTGGATGCGGGAGGGATTTGATGGTTTGGTGGAGCCCCAGAGCTCAATTCAATAAGTCCAAATTGGTCTGATTATCGTAGTGTATACTAATTTTTTGTAGTGAATGGGAAGTCATGTCGTTTCAGTCTTGTATGTGGGTTCCATGTAAGTCTCTTGTCTAAGAGACTAAGATGGAGTGCTAAGTATCGAATCTGTTCAACAGACATTAGTATTTGTTTATTCTATATACAAAATTTCTTCATAAAAAGTTATCATCTTTCTTTTGCTAATAATATTGCTATTAATCAGTTTTTTATTTGAGTTTTATATATAACTGAATGTAATTACTAAAACAGACCTATGCCCAGCTAAAAATAAACATATATTTTACTTAAAAAAGAAAATGAAGTATGCAATCATCTCGTACATGCAAGAACTGCAGTTAGTTCATTACTTTTGCAATATTCTGTAGTGCACATTGCTGTCCAGTGCAACGTTCCATTTTCCGTTATCCCCTTTCTTCAACTTCAGGACCCTGTTTCATAATAAAGTACAAACTAATAATATTAATCTTGTCGATTTAACTTAATGCAATTGCACTTAAAGCTATATCTCGAGAACGTCCAATAGTAAATAGATCTATTAGGACTAATATTTCAGCAAATTTACTCTTCTTTAAATGTTCTCTTAGATTTTCTAGTGCTGTTGTTAGTTTGTAAGATATAGAGCTCGGAATGAAAAATTAATGTTTTTTTAAGGTTTTGAAACAGCCGCCATTTTTTATTCCCCCTACCTATACTTGGCAGACTCATCAATTTTGACTAGTAATCATACCTAGTTTCCATTAAAGTAATAAAAAATTGGGTGAGATAACTGCCTTATTTTTCTTCCCGGCTCTTGTACCTAATGGTTGTTATTTTTTGTACAATCTTATCATGATACTCTCTCCTCTACGTAACCTCCGGCGGTTAGCTACCCCTCGGGCTTACTTACCTCCTTCGCCTCTGTCGGAATAGTACCGGGCAGGACGAAGGCACCTTCCTGCAAGACTCTAGAGACTATCCTTTAGGTCTGTATTCCTCCCTCCTGTTTATCAGAATAGTACCCGGTAAGACGAGGTTACCATCCTCCGAGACATAATAGAGACATAATAATCTAGTCATCTTCCTTGTCAACTAGCTTACCTTATAAACTAAAAACGCATTATCGAGGCCTTCTGGACATGAAGGATAATCAAGAACATAAGCCACCTCGACAAATGTAATAAGGTCAATCCTTACAATCCAAAATCATACATAAAGACCTTAATGTTCCATATGTAACCGATCTAGCCCGAACCAGAAATCATTCCTACCATTAATGTCTCTAAAAACCTAAACCATGCTTCCTCTTCCATTCCTGAAAATATTTCGAGGCGCCTGAAGAAAATATGGCCTCGACATCTTCCAACGTAAAAATGTTATAAGAGTGCTACCAGAGGGTAGTTTTTCTATATGTTTGTACCATTGGATAACTGACACTAAATTTACTTGTTGCATTTTTTTTTTATTTATTTTTTTTTTTTTTGGCCAAGACTCCCATTGGAGTCCTATACTGCCTAACCATGGTTGGGGGTCAAAGTTCTTCATTTTGTGGGACCGCCACGCAATGAAAAGAGTCGCCAGGCCGGATTCGAACCAGTACCGCAAATAGACATCAAATTGGTAAGACAGTGTCTTAACCACTGAGCTATGGGCGGCCCATACTTGTTGTATATATTTTAATATAGTTGTACATATCAATAAATAAAATATAAAAAAATGTAAGTAGAAAGTATCCAATAAAAGCTATTATTTAACTTTAAATATAAAGTGTAAGTATTCTCACCTAATGATTTCTAAATATACTTCACAG
>NW_027114449.1:331083-334266 GCF_000696795.3 Halyomorpha halys | reverse complement strand
AAAAAAAATTTTTTTTTTCATTTTCAGCAGTGAATGAAAGCAAAAATTACAATTTTTTATTCCCCAAAAATACTTTTTGAAAAATCATTTTTTTTTTCAATTAATTAAATTCAGAGATTTACTTTTAAACAAATTTGAATATCATTTGGAAGACATGAAATGAATAGAGCAGAAAAATAAAAATAATAAAATGTGAGTGTTATGTATTTAATGTTAAATTTATGAATTTATTACTGAATAATGCATAAATGTAATTATATTTTTAATAAAAAAATTTATATAATAATGAGAAGATAGTAGACCGTGGATAATATATATGAAAAGAAGATGGTTTGGAGAGCAGTCAAAGAATAACACAAATAAGTTAACCAAATTATTAATTTGTGCCAACGTTTCAGCTAGAATTTCTAGCCTTTATCGGGGCTAAGAACAAAAAACAAGATAACAACCACTGAATAAAGGATATGTAGAATAATTAAAGTGAATAATTTTACGGAATGAATATAGATATAAATAAAGTAATGAAAAAAATCAGAGATAAACAATTAAAAATATTGTCAGGTATTATTTTCTTTAACAAGGATAGACATGGAATGAAATAAGAATTGCTAATTTTTTTTTTCACAAGCGGATATCTCAAGATTAATCATCACTGCCAAACACTGATAAGCTTACATGATTCATCCATTTCCGTTGATACAGCTCAACCGATGGAAGTAAAGTTAAAGAGTTAACTTAAACTTACAGTAAACATTCACTCATAATATTATTTATAGATGGTTGATCGTACGATGAATCAAGAATATGGTCTGGGTGACCATCATCATAAAATACCAAAGATTAGTAAAAAGAAGATTGTCCTGGTGCAGTCAAAATAACTCAAATAGAATATAAACTATCAATTATGAGCCAACGTTTCGCCCCACTTTGTAGGAATTCATAAGGGTTATAAAAGATACGAACAACTCAAATTAAGTAACAATGTAAGAGTAACAAGATAACATGGAATAGAAATAAAGTATTATGTAGTTAAAAATGATGTAAAATATACGAAAACATTGTTAGAAGATTAATTGTATAAATTTTGAAATATTTTAATTCATTTTTAACCTCACCATAGTTTTTTTGTACTTCATGGTATCTTATTATCTTACTCAGTTAATTAATTTTAGCTCTTTCTTTCTGTTTTAACCCTCATGCAGCCATGCAAAGTGGAGTGAAACGTTACGTTAAAATAAATAAGTTATTTACTGTTTGAGTTTTTTTTAACCCTACAATCAACGATCTTCTAATAGTCTTAAAGATTGATTAAATACTTAATAAAGAATGGTAGGTCTTTATCAAAGCTGCCATATGACTAGAGATCTAAATAGACTGAATCTGATGAAGACTACAACGTGAATCGAAACGTTGATATATTAAGGGTATTCATGATCTTGTGTTAAATGTAAAATGTTTTACCATGTTAAATGTTACAAGTATAGGATTGTGAGCAGCCCTATTTAAAGTCATGTTAAATGATAAATGCATAAGAGCTCCTAGCGGATTTTCTGAGCAACTTGTTTTATAACCTTTCCTTCCAAAACTTCATGTTATTGTTTATTTCTACTTTTTTTTTACAGTAATTTATTGCAACATGCCTAAAATAAGTGAAAAGTAGAAGTGTAAAAGTTTGGCTACTGATTAATTTTTTTAAAAAGTCCAAAACACAAGACAAAATAAAAAAAAAAAAACTACGAGTAAGTAACCTAACACGACAACAAAGAAAAAGGTGACAAGCTCAGCTGGTCTGTTGCGTGATGTCATTCTCCATTTTGCAGACCTAGTAACAGACTCTCAGCCATGCTACATGTCAAATCATTTCCACATGGTAAAAGAAGAAAATATTTCTTCATTTAACACGCTTTAACATGTTAAACTAAAGATCATGAATACCCCTAATATAGGAATATCTTTAGTTTAACATGTTAAAGCTATGGAAAAGGTTATGTTAAATGGAAAAATATTTCCTTCTTTTACCATATCAAAATGATATAGCTAGATATGTTACATGGCTGAGAGCCTGTTAATAGGTCTGTTAAATGGAGAATGACGTCACAATACACTATGCTAGATGTTAAATTTAAGGTCTGAAAAAGTTGAGAAGTAGTTGAAGGAGCTCATTAAGTTATGGCCCATGTAAATTGACTCAGAAACTAAAAAATAAAGGTGAGGCCTAATGGATAATAAATAATAATTAAAAAATAATTTTAATATTATTTCCTTTGGATCCCTTAATAGAAGCATATCTATGGATCCCTTAATAGAAGCATATTTATATCTTTAAAGCTGAGGCCACCCTTACTATATATTCCACATATAAGTAAAAAAAAAAACCTAATTCGTTACTATATTTAATTAATTAGAGCTTTACAACTGTCAGAAATAAGTTTCCCTATTCAGAATGGCCTAAATTTATTTTAAAAATTATTGGCAGATTTAAGTTTTATGGACTAATTTTTTTCCATTAGAGTCCTATACAGCCTTTCAACATACGGGTGATTATCGGCAGGTTACCAATCTATTCTAACCAAAGTGGGAAGTCAAATTTATTCATTTTGTGGGACCGCCACTCAATGAAAAAAGTCAACACTCGAGGCCGGATTTGAACCAGTGCCGCCTGGAAGATCTCAGATTAATAGATCTGCGCCTAACAAAACTATATAATAATGATAATAAAGACTACGGACGACCTCAGACTCGATTTTTAATTTAACTTTTATGGGCTGTATTTTAATTTTTTTATTGGCTGAATTTTTTTATTTCATTTATCTTTTATGGGCTGGATTTTAATTCAAATTAATTTATATGGGTTGGATTTTAATTTCTATTTAATTTTTATGGACTGGATTTTTTTTTATATTTCCTTTATCTTTTATGGGCTGGATTTTTAATTCGAATTAATTTTTATGGGCTGGATTTTTTTTAATTCATTTATCTCTTATGGGCTAGTTTTTAATTTGATTTATTTTTATGTGCTGGATTTTTAATTTAATTTATTTTTTTTAAGTGGTATGTTTTAATATTTTACTTATAATTCGCCGTTTCGCAATTATCATATATTCTGAAAACCCATTCTATGGTGATATTTCACACTATTAAACTCCAATCAAATCAGAAAAGTTATATAAGAATTTAATCAAA
>NW_027114449.1:326256-327458 GCF_000696795.3 Halyomorpha halys | reverse complement strand
ACAAAGTGAAATAGAATTATAAATATAAATGAAACAGAATTATAAAAAGCACGAAACATGGGCGTTGATGACCTCAGGGTTTTACGCCCTAAAGCCCCAGACAACAACTAAATACAAATACTTTAATTTTTCTCCTTCCCCCCCTTTTTTTTTTGTTCTCTCCATTTCACAGATTTATTTCAATTTCTCAATTTTATTTCATTTAATTGACAAAATCACTCTCCCGAATTCACTCTCTCAGATCCTCTCTAGTGGTCCGTTAAACAAATTCATCATTAGATAGCAGAAATCAAACCAGTGAACTAATAGTCACAGCAGTAGATCAGTTTACAGAAAAACAAATAAATAAATACTGTTTACAAAAACAAAATTAATATATAGATTTAAAAGAAAATATAATAAAAAGTTAGTTAAAAGAAATACTTCAATGAATAAATAAGTTTTAAAAAAATATAATAAAATAATTTGATGAATAAATAAGTTAAGGGAAAAAATACACAAATCAACGGGTCCACAAACTAACAGAAATAAATAACATAATGAATAATTTATTTATAATCTTAATATTTTCTTGAGACTGGTAAATTTTTTTAAAATAAATAATTTAAATTCTATCCATTTTAGTCTCAAAACCTTTTGAATTGTTGAGATAAAAGTTTTAAGGAATAGTGTCTGATGATAAATGATAAGTGAATATTGACTAATTAGAAATTGATGATTTTGACCTGGGCAAAATAGCCTGCATGGAGTTTAGAGTTTTTTAAATTATATAATTTCAAAGTTGTATTAAGTAGATTGTCCCTGAAGACGGCCGGATTGGCCGAAACGTCGGGCTTATAAGAGAAATAAAAGGTTTTGAGACTATAATGGATAGAATTTAAATTATTTATTTAAAAAAAAAAAGATAATGAATAGTCTCCGTGCTAATTCCCATGCAGGTGATGGTGTATGATCCCCAGGGAGTCCAAAATAATATTTTCCGCCAAGATGGCCAACTTCTCTTAGTACAAGAGCCGGGAAGAAAAGAAGAAAAGAAGGAAGAAAATTGATGAGTCTGCCAGGTATAGGTAGGGGAAATAAAAAATAGCCGGTGTTTCAAAACCTCAAAAAAACATTAATTTTTCATTCGGAGCTCTATATCTTAAAAACTACCAACAACACTAGAAAATCTAAGAGAACATTATTTAAAGAAGAGTAAATTT
>NW_027114449.1:318866-326181 GCF_000696795.3 Halyomorpha halys | reverse complement strand
CTGCATGGAGTTTAGAGTTTTCTTAAATTATATAATTTCAAAGTTGTATTAAGTAGATTGTCCCTGAAGATGGCCGGATTGGCCGAAACGTCGGACTTATAAGAGAAATAAAAGGTTTTGAGACTATAATGGATAGAATTTAAATTATTTATTTTTAAAAAAAAAAGATAATGAATAATCTCCGTGCTAATTCCCATGCAGGTGATGGTGTATGATCCCCAGGGAGTCCAAAATAATATTTTCCGCCAAGATGAACAACTCTAAGTACAAGAGCCGGAAAGAAAAGAAGGCAGTTATGTCACCCCAATTTTTGATTACTTTAATGAAAACTAGGTATAATTACTAGTCGAAATTGATGAGTCTGCCAAGTATAGGTAGGAGAAATAAAAAAAGGCGGCTGTTTCAAAACCTAAAAAAAAACACTAATTTTTCATTCGGGCTCTATATCATAAAAACTAACAACACTACAAAATTTAAGAGAACATTATTTAAAGAAGAATAAATTTGCTGAAATATTAGCCCTAAAAGAAGTAACGTCAAATAGTTCTCGAGATATAGCTTTTTAAAAAGCAAAATTTCTTAAAAATCTGAAAGATTAGTAGTTAGCTAATTTATTTTGAGAAATCTATATCTCAGGAACTATGAGACGTGCAGATGTCTATTAGCACTCAAATTAAAGCTAGTCAAAATTCTAATGTTGGAAGAATCTAAAAAAAACGCAAATTTTTCATTTTTAATTATACTTTTTTTACTTCTCTAGTATATATGAAGTTTATTAGAAAACGAAGCCCTAGCAAAGAAAATTTGAAGGCTTTGAAGTAAAGTCTGAAGACTGGATAAAACATATAATTTAGAAATTGAGGGATGTATGATAGAGAGATATAAAGGAATGGATCTTTTCAACAAACTCCGGAGCAAATTCTGGGAAAGAAGAAACTTCTCTTTGAAGATCGTGTTCCTTTTCAATGTTCCAGAGAATTCCTACCTCCTTGTTCTTGGAATAAATATCTATTGAATTTTTTCTTCTACGCTTGAGGGAAAATACCTAAGGACAGGAATCTAGTCCTTCGCCTAAGTATGAGCTTCCTTAAGGTACTTTTTAGCAAATACTTAAAAGGAAAGCTCAAATTCCGTATAATATACACACCAAAACAGTTTACTAGTAATAAAAAACACATTCATATAGTCTCTACACTTTTTTATTAACTTTACACTCCTACGTTTCAGCCATTCTGGCCATTTCCAAGGATCTTATTCACACTCTTACAACCAAACATTCGTAATCACATAAGTACAGCCCATTATTCATTTGTCAATTATTTATAACTTCTCAATTACCTATAAGACTTCTTAAAATAGGAAACAATGTGCACTAATAAATTAATCTTCATTAAAATGCGCTAAATTACCTATTATTTTCATAGTTACACTTATTATAATAATTTTAACTGTGAAAATAATAGGTAATTGACTAATGATAAATAACTGAGAAAGGCATTATGGCCTGCAATAATGTGATAACCAACGTTTGGCTGTAATATTGTGAATAATAACCTTGAAAATGGCCGGAATGGCTGAAACGTAGGAGTGTAAAGAAAAAAAAAACTGTTGAGACTATATGTTATTTTCTTTATAACTAATAAACAAATCTGTATTAAAAAAGAATTTTCATTATATATAAAACATAGTTTTCTAAATTCGAAACATGAACTATCAAAATAATCCTCAATTACAAAAGATGATGATTCCTGATGAAAATACTTTATTATTGCAATATTGACATAAAAATAACTTCGCTTGAATAGGAGTGATATAGTTCCTGGTCATAAGCAAAGAGAATGAGTAAAACCTGTTTACCAATCAGTGTGCTTGGTAACTAATGAGTTGATTCTTTTGTCTTTTAATCACACTTCATTCTCATTCTTCTGCATTTCGTGATTATAAGAAGTAAATCTTTAATTTATTTTTACAAATGCATGCGTTTTTTGAAAAAACAAAAACCATATGTAATATTTTTCATTATTGATCAAAATAATTGGGTTGGAAACTTTTTTTATTCCTTATTATTAAGATTATAAGCCGTATATGTGTATAGATTTAATGAACATAATCGAAAGTTTGATGTAAATTAATACATTTAGTTAACATTAAACATTTTTTTTTTAAATTTATTTATTGTTATTTACAACTGTATACATATATACACATCAAGTAAATTTGCTGTAAGTGATATTATGACATGATACAAACATGTGGAAAATCTACCCATTCATAGAACTCCAAAAACATTTCTAAAGGAGAAGATCTCGAGGCCATCTTCTTTTCAGACGTCTAGGAGGATTATTAGGATATGAAGGAGAAGCCAGGTTAGAAACCTGGTTTGGGTGGTTGGGAAGTTTATTATGGAAGGATTGGTATCTGCTTCTGGCCAAATCGGCAACATAGGAGGACATTGAGTTCATGATGGATGATTTGATTTGATACAAAGAAAGGAGCATTAAGGATTTTACGAAGGTTTTGGACTGTAAGAATTAGATGGTTTAGTGGAGGCCTATAGCTGAGTTCCGTATGTCCAGATAGGCCTTATTATAATCATGCAGATCAGTCTTTTGTAATGGATTGTCAATTTAGACCGTTTGTCTAGTAAATGTTGTAATCGACGAGCAGTTTCCTGTCTTTTCAGTCATGTATGAGGATTCCATGTCAGTCGTTTGTCCAGATTTAGTCCTAAGTAACGGATCTGTTCAACAGGAATGAGTGGGGTATTATTAAAAGGTACTGTGGGGCAAGACGAAGTTTTATGACGAAGGGTAAATGTGATTTGGTGGTAAACATTTTTCAAGGGTGGTGAATATTAAACATACATTATTATTTTTATTTACATACAGGATAAATTATTAAATTTATTGCTTTCAGCTATTCCAGTCATTTTCAAGGATTTTATTCACACTATCAGAGCCAAACATTGGTTATCACATTATTGCAGGCCATTATGCCTTTGTCAGTTATTTCTTCACTATGTTATTTTAGGTTTTCTAGTGTTGTAGGTATTTAGGTATGGAACTCCGAATAATAAATTAGATTTATTTAACGTTTTGCAACAGCCGCATCGATTCAGACTAGTATCTATTCATAATTTTCATTAAAGTAATAAAATTGGGGTGATATAACTGAATTTTTCTCCCCTTGGGCTCTTGCAGTTAAGAAAAAAACTCCAGTTAAGTCCATTTAGAAGTGCAATAGGATTCGACATATTTTCTTAAGGCTGAGATCCAATGTCTTGATTTAAAAATAAATTAAACAGAGGAAGAGAAGTAAGTGGCTTCAATTCAATGGTTCTTTCATTAGAGCAATCAGGAACACACCGCTCAGAAAAGCTTTCGAGATCAACTCTGAATGCATCTGGCTTAAATAAAGAGCGAGGAAATTTATTCTTCCTTACAAATGAACATCATCAGAAGTCTTTATATAGCTAAAATAATTTAATATTACAGCTTCAATGTGGTATTCATACTTTATTATGCAATCATTAACGAGTCAACAAAGCAACGAGAACGTGTGGTGGATTAGGTTGAATCTAGTGTGCAAGTGGGAACTTTAATCGAAATTTAAGGAAAACACAGTAGATAGGAGATACCAGTAAGTTTATGGGATATATAGTTAAAGCTATCGAAAGAAAGAGAGAGATTAAATAAACGTCATGAAAAAATAATAATTATACATAAATAAGTAAAAAAGTAATAAGTTTTTTCATGACGATTATTTAATCTCATTTTTTTTTTTCCTTTCCCGCATTGTTTTTGTTTTATGTACATCTCCTGTATTTTTTAACAGTATATTTTACGTATTTTTATATAAAAAATTTGTACTCTTGCCATTGTTACTTATTTTTATTCTTATCATTGTATCTTATCTTTGTATTTTTATTCTTATCTTTGTATTTTTATTCTTATCATTGTATCTTATCTTTGTATTTTGATTTTTATTCTTATCACTGTATCATTTTGTATCTTTTTAGCCCTGATGAAGCCCTACAAAGTGGGGCGAAACGTCAGAAAATAAATAGTTGTTAACTATTTTTGTTTCTCCTTTGACCGCAACCCTG
The DNA here is from genome assembly GCF_000696795.3 of Halyomorpha halys. Taxonomy (NCBI): domain Eukaryota; kingdom Metazoa; phylum Arthropoda; class Insecta; order Hemiptera; family Pentatomidae; genus Halyomorpha; species Halyomorpha halys. The sequence continues at coordinate 322,076 of NW_027114449.1, read as the reverse complement.
ACCATCTTCCTATACAGGAAAATAAATAGTTGTAAACTATTTTTGTTTCTCCTTTGACCGCAACCCTGACCATCTTCCTATACATCTACTTTTACGGTCAACTATATATACATATATACAATATTTGTTTTTGAATATGTTATTTGAATAGAAAACAAAAAAGAAATATATTGAATTTGGACATCAGATTTCTTATTTACCAATTTTTAGTATTTATTTTTATATTATAGTCATAATTTAAATAACTGTTGTGCTATAATATGGAACACCCCTAGCGGTCCTGAGGTGAACTAATATAAGAAGGTTATAAGAAATGTTTTGTTTTTGTTTTCAAATGATGAGCTTTTGTTTATGATGATAACTTAGTAAAGTTCCTTTCAATTACTTGTAATAATTCACTATTAGATTAATTAAAAACTGTGGAAAGGGATTTTATTCTATTCTATTGTTTCAGGTAAGTAGAATACTGTTTCTACTTTGATGTATTTTATTTAGTACTCCTGTCATAGCTCTGTAACCTTTAATTTATAATAAACTATTGTTTTAGCAATCGTCTGTCTACTTTTCGCAGAATTACATATTTTTAGTATATATTATTACTATATAGTTTAATTAATTATTGTATTTACCGCTATAAACTAATTAGATATAGTAAGCAATAAATTTAATAATTTATCCAGTATGTAAATAAAAATAATAATGTATGTCTAATTTTAACCAAATATACTAATTTATATCAAACTTTCAATTATGTTGATTCAACCTATATACATCCCAAAATCCAGTAACATGGAAGCATTGCCGCGTCTGATAGTCTGATATACGGCTTATAATTTTAATAATAATAATCACAAAAGTTCCTAACCAAATTATTGTCCTGAATAAGGAATAATATTACATATTATTTTTTCATAAAACGTGCCAGGGCTTCATAAGGGCTCACATACTTCAAGCAAGCATGAAAATAATTTTCTTCCTTTTATTATTAACGTAATTTTTTTTTTTAAGATGATTGATAATTATAAATTTGGATATGAGGGAGCGTTTTTCATTTAATTAAATAGAAGAAGAGATTTTTTGCATACAGGTCATTTTCATGCTTGTCTGCAATCTTTAAGCCCTGATGAATCCTTGCAAAGTGGGACGAAACGTTGGTTCACAATAAATAGCTTTATGACTATTTGAGTTTTTTTCTTTGATCGCACCTGACCATCTTCTTTTTATACTTTTATTTTAAAGATTGCTATCTATACGATTGCGGGCTTTGTATAACTTACTAACTTTTATTTTTCCAATCCATTACAAAAGACTGATCTACCTGAAAATAATAATGTCTACGTGGGCATACGGAGTTGAGCTTAGAGGCTCTACTAAACATTCGAATTCCTCTCGTATCCAATCCTTACAACCCAAAATCCATCGTAAAATTCTCAATTCTCCTTATTTTGTCACAAATAAAATCATCCATAAAGACCTTAATGTTCCATATCTTGCAGATTTGCCTAGAACCAAATACCATTCCTCCCATGTTAAACTTCCCAACCACCCAAATCTACTTGTTTCTAACCTGGCTTCTCCTTCATTACCTAATGCTCCCCTAGGCGTCTGAAAAGAATATGGCCTCGAGATCATCTCCTCTAGAAATGTTATTGGAGTTCTATCAATAGAATAGATTCTCCTCATGTTTGTATCATGTCACTATGTGACCTACAGCAAATTTACTTGTTGTATATATTTTTATACAGTTGATAATAACAATAAATAAATTATAAGAAAAAAAAATTATAATTACAAATTAATTCCAAAATATCCTAACCTTCTTTTTTTTTTCTAAAGTCAACCGATCTAGCCCGAACTAGATATCAATCCTTCCATTATAAACTCCCTAACCACTGAAACCCACGAGGTTCTAATCCTGCTTCCTCTTCCATTCCTGACAATCCTCCGAGGTACTTGAAAAGATGACCACGAAACCAGCTAATGTAAAAATATTTTTAGAGTGATACGAATGTCTAGTATATCTGTATGCCAGTATCATACCATTATGAACTGGATAGGTTATCATGTACAGTTGTAAATGTTAATAAATACATTTTAAAAAATCTTTCATTTTTATCAAATCATTAAGTGATGCCTAAAAATGAAGAAAGCCCCAATTCGCTCTTATTTTGAGATGGAAGATCAGTAACCACCTTCTATCACGCGAAGCATCCGCCCCAATTCATTTCATTTTATCTACATTAAGGCAATTCTGCCATCTATATCAATTATAGTGTTATCCTCAGCCAATTCTTCTCGTTTTATCTTTATTTTTTTCATACAGCTTCATGCTATATGATGAGGTCCTGATATTCGAATATTTAAAACACTATTCCAATCGAATAAAAAATTAGTCGAATGAAAAATTATTCGAATAAAACATTAGTCGAATACATATCATTCGAATAAAAATTTGATTTTTTTTTTAAATTCACTTATTCCTTTAACCACCTTCAATTTCTAATGTATGAAAGTTCTATTTCACATACTCAGACGAGTGCAAAACGAAAATGCTATCGATTTATTTTAATTTTTTTTTTAACACATAGGGGGTCAATTTTTAGGATTTCGGATATGCAGAATATGAAAATGCTATCGATTTTAACATCGCATATCGATTTATTTTAACTTTTTTGATTTCCAACATGGGGGGGTTCTCTTTACCCTAACATGTTAGAAATCAGAAAAGTTAAAATAAGTCGATAGTATTATCATATTCTACATGTCCCAAAACATAAAAAGGGACTCTTATATGTTAGAAATCAGAAAAGTTAAAATTAATCTATACGCGATCATAAAATATATCTATGTATAGCTGTAAGACAAAAAATGTCGTCTTTATACAAATACAAACGTATTCGGATTGTTAATCATTTATTTTTTTCAAATAAGAGATTATTTTTCTATAAAATGGACGAATATAAAAGTATTCAAATGGTTATTCGAATTGTTTTGCCCGAATAATTGATTATTTGTGTAAAATAATGACGAATAAAAAAGTAATCAGATGGTTAATCAAATGTTTTTGTACGAATAATTCATTATTCGAGTAGAAAATTCACGAATAAAAAAGTATTCGTCTCTCGTCATTCGAATAAAATTTGCCCAATTCTGTGAATAACAATAAATAATTTTTAAAAAAAATAACTATATAACTAACGAGATAAACAA
>NW_027114449.1:316429-318816 GCF_000696795.3 Halyomorpha halys | reverse complement strand
CCTCGGAGGATTATCAGGGATTGTTAAGGATGAAAGATTAAGAATTAATGGGTTAGGATGGTTAAGGAGTTTGGAATGAAAAGACGCATATCTGTTTTGGATCAAATCTGCAACGAATGGGATGTTAAGGTCTTTTTGAATGAATTTATTTGTAACGTAAGGAGCATCGAGGATTTTACGTAGGATTTTTGGATTGTAACGATTGGATGCGTGAAGAATTTGATGGTTTGGTGGAGCCCCAGATCTCAATTCCATATGTCCAAATTGGTCTGATTATCGTAGTGTATACTAATTTTTTGTAGTGAGTGGTAAGTTTAGAGCGGTTGTCAACTAAGTTTTGTAGCAATCGGAATCTACGAGCAGTTTCTTGTCGTTTCAGTCTTGTGTGTGGATTCCAAGGAAGTCTCTTGTCAAGATGGAGTCCTAAGTATCGAATCTGTTCAACAGGCGTTAGTGGAGTATTTAGAAAGGATACTATATGACAGGAGGGCAGAGGTTTACGATGGAGAGTAAAGGTGATCTTTTGTATACGTGATGATTTGTATAACTTACTAACTTTTATTTTTCCAATACATTACAAAAGACTGATGTACATGACAAGAATAAGGTCCATCTGGAAATACGGAGTTGAGCTTTCAGGCACCACTAAACCTTCAAATTCCTCTTGTATCCAATCCTTACAGTCCAAAATCCTTACTTTGTCACAAATCAAGTCATCCATCAGGATCTCCATGTTCCATATGTTGCCGATTTGGCCAGAACTAGATACCAATCTTTCCATGATAAACTTCTCAACCACCCAAACCTACTTGTTTGTAACCTAACTTCTCCTTCAATATATAGATAATCCCTTAGGCGTCTGAAAAGAAGATGGTCCCAAGATCTCAAGCAATGTTATTAAAGTTCTATCAATGGGTAGATTCTCCACATGTTTGTATAATGTCATTAGATATAGCAAATTTACTAATAGTATGTAAGTTTATACAGTTGTGAATAACCAGAGTTGGGCAAAAATTATTCGATTGACAAGAGACAAATAAAAAAATTAGTGGAATGAAAAATTATTCGAATACATATTATTCGAATAAAAATTTAATTTTTTTTTTTAAATTCACTTATTTTTTTAACCACCTTCAATTTCTAATGTATGAAAGTCCTATTTCACATACTCAGACGAGTACAAAACGAAAATGATATCGATTTTAAGATCCCATATAGATTTATTTTAATTTTTTTTATTTCTAACACATAGGGGCCAATTTTTAGGTTTTTGGATATGCAGAATATGAAAATGCTATCGATTTTAACATCACATATCGATTTATTTTAACTTTCAGATTTCTAACATGTTAGGGGCCTCTTTACCCTAACATGTTAGAAATCAGAAAAGTTAAAATAAATCGATAGTACCTTCATATTCTACACATCCCAAAACATAAAAGGGACCCTTATATGTTAGAAATCAGAAAAGTTAAAATTAATCTATACGCGATCATAAAATATATCTATGTATAGCTGTAAGACAAAAAATGTCGTCTTTATATTTACAAATACAAACGTATTCGGATTGTTAATCTTTTTTTTTTTTTTTTTTTCGAATAAGAGATTATTTTTCTATAAAATGGACGAATATAAAAGTATTCAAACGGTTATTCAAATTGTTTTGCCCGAATAATTGATTATTCGTGTAAAATACTGACGAATGAAAAAGTATTCGCATGGTTAATCAAATGTTTTTGTACGAATAATTGATTATTCGAGTAGAAAATTCACGAATAAAAAAGTATTTGTCTCTCGGCATTCGAATAATATTTGCCCAACTCTGTGAATAACAATAAATAAATTTTTAAAAAAATAACTATATAACTAACGAGATAAACAATTCCATATTTCGAATACAATAATACCTAAAGATTGGTACGAAATGAAAGAATTCGTTGTTACAGAACAAAGCAATCTCATTAATTACATTATGGCGCTGAAATTTATAACAATGGTTTCCTTATCATGAAGGCGTGCAGGAAAACCGGCTTTGAAAAAAATTCCTCCTCTTAAGTGGTTAAAAAACAAACAAATATTTCCTTTGCAAAAATCCTCTCTGATATAAACCATCTTATGAATGAGTTGTTTCCACATAGACATCATCAACCAATCTGCTTGATATACTTTACTGCTCTATTTAAACGAAGATCTATCTACTTTACAAGAGAATAGTATATCACCAACTTATCCAAGGGGACTTCCCTCAAAGCTATTTAAAAATAACACTTCCCTGATAATCCTCCGAGGCGTCTGAAAAGAAGATGGCCACGAGAACTTCTAGTTTAAATTAATGTTTGAAGTACCACCAATGGGTGGTTCCTTCCCAAGATTTTCAAGTGTATATG
>NW_027114449.1:316026-316334 GCF_000696795.3 Halyomorpha halys | reverse complement strand
TTTTCAAGTGTATATGAAACATACTACATATTTACCTATTGTATTATTTTGTACAGTTGTAAATTACAATAAATAAACAATAAAAAAAAAAATTAACACTCCGCCATATCAGTATAAACATGAGTTTCTATTCGCACTCCACACCAAAGGTAACAGAAACTGTATTTCAGTGTCTTCCTGGACTCTGTGGAATTACCGGTTACGAAATGGCTGATAGGGCAACAAAGATGGCATGAAGGGATTCTATAACACGGAGTGCCTGTCGATGGATTCATTACCCTCATTAAACAGAGAATTAAATTGAAACG
>NW_027114449.1:306613-313108 GCF_000696795.3 Halyomorpha halys | reverse complement strand
CCCCTACCTATAGATAGCAGACTCGTCAATTTTGAATATCAATTATACATAATTTTCATTAAAATAATCAAAAATTGGGGTGAGATAACTACCTTTTTTCTCCTCTTGGGCTCTTGTACTATCAAGAATAGTTTTATGCAGTGACTATCGACTCATATTAATCGACATTTAAAGTAACACTGTAAATTGAAGTTAACATGAGACTGCTGACAGATCGGAACCATCACCATCCCTCACTCACCCCCTCCCTATGAATTAGTAATGATAGAGTTCCGTAGTAGCATCAAGATTGAACCTCCATTCTCTCTTAAGTAATAATTTATGATTGCACTAATACACAACGACATCTATCGACTGATTCCGACTATTCATTAACTATTACAAAGAGAAATATAATATGAAATTACAGAAGAGAGAAATACTTTATTTATCTATGCTGCCTAAAAACATCAGGTTGCTATCTCACACAGCATACTTATCAATCCGCAATCGGACATATATAAATTACACATACATGGTATAATCAGAAAAAAAGAGATACAATAATAAGATATAATAAACAATTTTTTTCCCCCTACAGTTTCCTTTTACAATCAATTTCGGTCTGTACAAATAATACAAATGTTTCAATTCATTCCTATTTTTCTTTCACATTTCTGCTCCTCCAATTTCACCATTTCACAATTTTTTTAATTCACCCGATCAACAAATTTGCTCTCTGGAATTCACCCTCCTAGATCCTCTTCAGTGACCCGCTAAACAAATTCACTATTAGACGGCAATGTGATATCAGACCATCATTCATAGTCACAGCAGTAGATCAGTTTACCAAGAACAAACCAATAGATACATTTTACGAGAATAAGACTAACACATAGATTAAAAGGAAAATATAATAAAAAACCGGTTACAGGAAACACTTGAATGGATAAATAAGTTTAAAAAAACATTAGTACTAATAAAATAAAATAATTTAATGAATAAATACGTTAAACACACAAATAGAGAGGTCAACATATTAAAATAAATAAAAATAATTTTAAAAAAAGAACTCAAATAAACTAACAATAAACAAAATTTACTATTACTTTTTCGGAGCCAGGCCAAAAAAATAAAATTAACGATGTTTTCATATATTTTATAATTATCTTTAATTAATTTCAATCAATACAACTAAAGATAAATTACTACTAGCAGACTTATTGACAGACATGTATTTATTTTACAGTATTAAATAAAAATAATAATAATAAAAGCTGAGTGAACCCAAAGGTTCCATGCCGATACCATTAATTGTTCTCTACATACATCTGTCCACTGAACAGGGTATATTAATTGAATCTTAAAGTGTCATTTTGAAACGATATGAATAAAATATTTGTAGCCAGTAATTTTCCACCTAAACATACAATCAAATAAATGACACACTTAAATTAACAGAGTAATTAGAACGTTGCATAACGTAACAACGCAGTAGAAATATAACTGAGTAATAACCTACTTTAGGAGTCACTACGACTGGATTTTAATTTTAAATTCTATAAATGAATCAATGAAATGTTTTTATTCATAAAAAAATAAATAATTTTTATTTATAAAGAGAATTAACTATTTAAACAATTCAGAACACTTAGACAACGTAAAAAATATCAGACTGTTGAAATTAGTTTTTCAATTTTAACTACCGTTTCTAACCTGGCTTCTCCTTTACTACCTAATAATCCTCCTAGACGTCTGAAAAGAAGATGGCCTCGAGATCTTCTCCTTTAGAAACGTTTTTGGAGTTCTATCAAGTGTAGATGTTTTTATCATGTCATAATATCACTTACAGCAAATTTACTTGATGTGTATATATGTATACAGTTGTAAATATCAATAAATAAATTATTAAAAAATTACAGTATCCTTATAAATATTCCACAAACGCCTGTGGAACAGATTCGATACTTTGGACTCCATCTTGACAAGCGACTTACTTGGAATCTCCATACAAGAATAAAGCGACAAGAAACCGCTCGTAGATTTCGATTGCTACAACACCTACTTGACAAACGCTCTAAACTTCCCATTCACTACAAAAAATTATTATACACAACGATAATCAGACCAATTTGGATATATGGAATCTACCAAATCATCAAATTCCTCCGGTATCCAATCCTTACGATCCAAAATCCTCCGTAAAATCCCTTTCGCTGCAGATTTGGCCCGAAATAGCTATGCTTCTTTTCATTCCGAACTCCTTACCCATCCTAACCCATTAGTTATTAATCTCTCATCCTTAATAATCACTGCTAATCCTACGAGGCTTCAGAAAAGAAGATGGCCAAGGGACCCTCTAATTTAAATTAATGTTTGAAATATCATCATTGGGTGGTTCTTTCCCAAGATTTTCAAGTGTTTGAAACATATCACATATTTCCTTGTTGTATTTTTCTATACAGTTGTAAATTTCAATAAATAAATATAAAAAAAAATTCTAACAAAACATATTATTTCAGATTATAGGTTGAACACAAAATATTCAATATTAACTAATTTAAAAATGAATTGATAACGAATATTTCATCTTTATCAATATATAAAGACATTAAGAAATTACTGCCTATCAAATTATGATTACAGTACTCCGAACTTCAGAACACTGAACACTCCAGTAATCCGAACTTCAGTACTCTGAACACTTCAGTACTCCGAACACTCCAGTAATGCAAACACTCCAGTAATCCGAACTTCAGTACTCCGAACACTCCAGTAATCCGAACTTCAGTACTCCGAACACTCCAGTAATCCGAACTTCAGTACTCCGAACACTCCATTAATCCGAACTTCACTACACACTAATCCGAACTGGCGTTAACAATAATATTTTTGTTTTCAAATAAAAGTCCACAAGGGTAAGGGTATTTATTTCCCCCTTCCCCTGCTTTATATGCAATACAGGTGTGCAGCAGCAGTTCGATGTTTCATATCCATCATCAATCCATAAATCGATTTTAATGATTCATGTACAGATTTCTTATAGGTTTCATTAGTTCTCTTCCGTCCGCAGGCATTCCAGGGAATGGTCTTCTTTGACGAAGATTGAAGTGGCTTGGTCCAATAATTGTTATCCACCCGTATACAAATTCTTTGTAACCTACAACGCAGGAAGAGCCGGTTTTCGTCATCAAACTTGACAGGCTTCAAATTTAAAAATATAGCAATTAAATGAATGCTTAAGTTTCCATATTAATTATGATTATTTATTATGTATATTGTTATTGAGTCTACTCTGTGGGTTCTGGCGCCGTATGGGGTCCACTCAGCCTTATAAAGTGGGCAACCTTAATAGAGGAAAAATCTGGCGGTTAAGCGTGATTCCGACCAAAGCACCTCCTTGCACAACAGTTGGTCTAGTAACCGTACTTCTTAACGCACCCCAGACTCTCTATGGGTTATAGTGATGACGCACGTTTATTATTTTTTTACTGGTCGAATTTTAGTTAATTGTTTATAATTAAGTTTTAATTAAAAAAAATATATACATACAAAAAATATACTGTCCTAATTCTGTATCATAACAACACAGTGGAAGGAAAAAAACTTACTTAATTCTAGTCATTAGGTTTAATTAAAAACTGTAAAATTAGACTAAATACAAATTTGATGAGGGTTTGGAAGGAGACAGCTGACACCGTACTTAGCGTGGCCACCAGGTGGCGTCCGGGCACTCCGAGGAGGTCTTTAGGGGACCAACTGGAATATTAGATCCAGGGGGAATGCTTTATTTAGCAGGCTGGAATGCCACCGTATAAATTTATGGGTTCCTTGTCATAATTAATGCAGGAAAAGCTAAGTATCCTAAATAAAACAAATATCTTCCAGAAACATCTGGAGGAAGAAGTACTAAATAATAAAAATAAATTCTTTATAAGGCTTTATATTTAATTTTTTTTTTAATGATTTATTTATTAACACAACTGTACTATAAACTAACAAATATGCATAATATGTACGAGTAATTTTTTTTTATTAATTATTGACTTTTACAACAGTCTTTACATAAAAATAAACCTAGTAAATTGTCAGATCATAATGATATGATACAGGCATGTAGAGAAACTACCCATTGATAGCACTCTAAAAATAGAGAGAGAGAAATACTTAATTTATCTATGCTGCCTAAATACATTCGGCTGCTATCTCACACAGCATACTTATCAATCCGCAATCGGACATATATAAATTACACATACATGGTATAATCAGAAAAAAAAGAGATACAATAATAAGATATAATAAACAATTTTTTTTTTCCCCTACAGTTTCCTCTTACAATCCATTTCGGTCTGTACAACAAATACAAATGTTTCAATTCATTCCTATTTTTCTTTCTCATTTCTGCTCCTCCAATTTCACCCTTTCACAATTTTTCAATTCACCCGATCAACAAATTCGCTCTCCGGAATTCACCCTCCTAGATCCTCTTCAGTGACCCATTAAACAAATTCAATATTAGACGTTAATGTGAGATCAGACCATCATTCATAGTCACAGCAGTAGATCAGTTTCATAACTGATATAATTCTATAATTTAAGTCAGGAGGCCTTCTTTTTTTCAGGCGCCTCAGAGGATTGTTAGAAATCGAAGCATGGTTAGAAACTGGTGGGTTTGGGTGGTTAGGGAGTTTATAATGGAAAGATTGATATTTGGTTCAGACTAAATAAGGAACATTAAAATCTTTATAGGTGATTTCATTGTGACAAAGAAAGGAGTATTGAGGATTTTACGAAGGATTTTGGATTGTAAGGATTAAGGACGAGAGGAATTCGATGTTTGGCAGAGCCCCAAAGCTCAACTTCGTAGGTCCAGACCTTATTAGGGGATTTCATGATCTTTAGTTTAACATGTTAAAGCGTATTAAATGGAAAAGGATGTGCTAAATGGAGAAATATTTCCTTCTTTTACCATGTTAAAATGATATAACATATAACGTGGTTGAAAGTCTGTTACTAGGTCTGTTAAATGGAGAATGAAGTCACGCTACAGACCAGCTGAGCTTGTCTTCATTTTGTTTGATGTGTTAAGTTACTTCCTCTTAGTTTTTTTCTTTTGTATTATTATTGTTTTGGATGTTTTTATAACTAATAAAGCAATGGATGAGAATAATAATAATAATGTAATTACAGTTGTCAATTAGCTCATCTTGATTCCCTTTCTCACAAGTTAGAAGATCAACAAGACACTCAGAAGCCGAACTTCCACAACTTCCACTTTTCACTCAATTTAGCCATGTTGTAATAGATTATTTTAATTAAAACTTAGAAGTAAATAATAACATGATATTTTAGAAGGAAAGGTTATAAAACAAGTTGCTCAGAAAATCCGCTAGGAGCTCTTATGCATTTACCATTTAACATGACTTTAAATAGGACTGCTCACAATCCTATACTTATAACATTTAACATGGTAAAACATTTTACATTTAACACAACATCATGAATACCCCTATTATAGTCATGTAGATCAGTCGCTTGTAATGGATTGGAAGTTTAGACGAGTTGGACGAGTAGTTTCCTGTCTTTTCAGTCTTTTGTGATGATTCCAAGTCTTTTGTCCGCAGATTTGATTTAACACTGTTTTTAGGAAGTATGCGTACTTCCCTCTGGATCAAACGAGCTGAAATTCGGTAAGTAGGTTGTTTTATAGGCGATACCATAAAAGTATGGGTGAATTTCAGTTCAAATTTAGGCCTGTCCCGAATTTGTTTGGGTGTTCTGGGCCCCTACATCACTTTTTGTGAATGAAATTTTGTAAGTGAATCGGGCCGGAGAAATAAAAGTCAACTTTTCCTCTCACTCTGCCATTGTTTTCTCACATTTTTAAATGTCTTTGCACCTCAACAACCCATTCGAATTGAACTATATGATTGAGAATTTAAATTGGAATTACAATGGTGCTAGAGAAGAGTCTTTTGGAAGTTTTTTCCAGCATGAAATTTTTTGAGGATTTTCAAAACATAAGTAAAAAATTAAAATGACAAGAAATAAAAAAATTGGTTCCTCATACTTCAATGAAACGTCAACCAAAATAAACATAGCATATACAATTTACCTCTATTACAAAAAACTACATCAGCCATAATAGTTCAGTTTCAATTAACCCAAATTAATGCAAGCAAACTGGAAAAGGGCCCGAGATGAGAAATAGTCAGTTCTTTAGCCCCAATTTTTGATTACTTTAATGAAAACTATCTATAATTACTACTAGGCTAAATTAAATAAATCAGGAAACTTCCAACACATTACAAAAGACTGATCTACATGACTGTAATAAGGCCAATCTGGACATATGGAGTTGAGCTTTTGGGCTCCACTAAACCTTCGAATTCCTCTCGTATTCAATCCTTACAATCTAAAATCCTTCGTAAAATCCTCAATGCTCCTTACTTTGTCACAAATAAAATCATACATAAAGACCTTAATGTTCCTTATGTAACCGATCTAGATGGC
>NW_027114449.1:303237-306563 GCF_000696795.3 Halyomorpha halys | reverse complement strand
TCATCTTGATTCCCTTTCTCACAAGTTAGAAGATCAACAAGACACTCAGAAGCCGAACTTCCACAACTTCCACTTTTCACTCAATTTAGCCATGTTGTAATAGATTATTTTAATTAAAACTTAGAAGTAAATAATAACATGATATTTTAGAAGGAAAGGTTATAAAACAAGTTGCTCAGAAAATCCGCTAGGAGCTCTTATGCATTTACCATTTAACATGACTTTAAATAGGACTGCTCACAATCCTATACTTATAACATTTAACATGGTAAAACATTTTACATTTAACACAACATCATGAATACCCCTATTATAGTCATGTAGATCAGTCGCTTGTAATGGATTGGAAGTTTAGACGAGTTGGACGAGTAGTTTCCTGTCTTTTCAGTCTTTTGTGATGATTCCAAGTCTTTTGTCCGCAGATTTGATTTAACACTGTTTTTAGGAAGTATGCGTACTTCCCTCTGGATCAAACGAGCTGAAATTCGGTAAGTAGGTTGTTTTATAGGCGATACCATAAAAGTATGGGTGAATTTCAGTTCAAATTTAGGCCTGTCCCGAATTTGTTTGGGTGTTCTGGGCCCCTACATCACTTTTTGTGAATGAAATTTTGTAAGTGAATCGGGCCGGAGAAATAAAAGTCAACTTTTCCTCTCACTCTGCCATTGTTTTCTCACATTTTTAAATGTCTTTGCACCTCAACAACCCATTCGAATTGAACTATATGATTGAGAATTTAAATTGGAATTACAATGGTGCTAGAGAAGAGTCTTTTGGAAGTTTTTTCCAGCATGAAATTTTTTGAGGATTTTCAAAACATAAGTAAAAAATTAAAATGACAAGAAATAAAAAAATTGGTTCCTCATACTTCAATGAAACGTCAACCAAAATAAACATAGCATATACAATTTACCTCTATTACAAAAAACTACATCAGCCATAATAGTTCAGTTTCAATTAACCCAAATTAATGCAAGCAAACTGGAAAAGGGCCCGAGATGAGAAATAGTCAGTTCTTTAGCCCCAATTTTTGATTACTTTAATGAAAACTATCTATAATTACTACTAGGCTAAATTAAATAAATCAGGAAACTTCCAACACATTACAAAAGACTGATCTACATGACTGTAATAAGGCCAATCTGGACATATGGAGTTGAGCTTTTGGGCTCCACTAAACCTTCGAATTCCTCTCGTATTCAATCCTTACAATCTAAAATCCTTCGTAAAATCCTCAATGCTCCTTACTTTGTCACAAATAAAATCATACATAAAGACCTTAATGTTCCTTATGTAACCGATCTAGATGGCCACGAGACCAGCTAATGTAAAATGTCATTAGAGTGCTACCAATGGGTAGTTTCTGTACACGTCTGTAACACTCCAATTCAACTTAGGTCAGATTTACTAAATGTATTATAATGTACAGTTGTAAATAGCAATAAATAAATAAAAAAAAAAAAATAAATAATTTTTTCATGAAAATTCCCAGAACTTTGAAGGTTCCGAAATGGCTTCACTTTTTCCAGCTCCTAGATACTTCCAGGAATAGTATGTGTGGTAGACACTGAATATGATTTATAATTATAGTTTTACTTCCTCTTCTCACCACACAATAAGAGATCAAACCTAGATAATTAACTAATAAACATCATAATTAATATTTATGAACACTTCCTTGTTTTCACTCATGAAAGCAGAGAGCGCTCTAGTGAAAGGATTTAATAACGCACCGCAACATTTCACGTCGCGGTTACTATTTGTGAATCACTCGATATTCACAAGGCTGTGGAGGTTTGCGTATCAGCTTGCATGCACTCAGTAAATATTTTGCATTTTATTATATTGCAAAGCATCATAAAAACAGTCTGAAACTGGTAATAATCAAGAAAGAAGATATGGTTTTTTAAAGGTTTTTACTATGCACATGAGAGATATTTTACAAAACATACTATAGAGCATTTGTAGGAAATATTGTATTACAGTGAGGTCTCACTTATACGAAACATTCAGTTATGCGAAGAATTTCTCAATCCCTGCAAAAACCCTCTGAATTATGTAATGTAATTATCCATTTATACAAAACTTAGTTATAAGAAGGAAAGTTTGGATCCACTTTATGCACATATTAGTAAATTTTATTCAGTTCTATGATTTTTGTTTTCTTCCTTGGCAAGACAAAGGACGAAAAATACCGTGAAAAACGAAACAGTAAACAACTTTTTTCCGCGAATAACATTCGCTCTTTATGTCTATATTCTACTCCCTAATGTATAATAATAATTCTCTTCCATTTTTGCAGAAGCTCTTGAAACATTCGAAGTTGTAAAACATTTTATATATGCGAAAGAAATTAGCGAGAAGGAATTCACAGAACACCTTAACAGAATGCGAAAGAATGATGTATTCAGCCAAAAACAACATAAAACAAACAAACATAACACAATTTTTTTGTCAAAAATTAAAAAATTTGTATTAAAGATAAATTAAATTTGTATACAATAAATAATTTTTTTTTTCTCTTTACTTTTTTTTCTTTCAACTGCATACAAGATACGTATATGTACCTACTAATTACGACAAAAAAAATTCTCAACAATATACATACATAATATGTATAGTGTATTCACTTACACGAAATATTCACTTATACGAAGTATTTTTGGTGCCCCCTCATATTCGTGTAACTGAGACTTCACTGTATATACTAGAGCAAACCTATTCTAAAGCTTCCCAATTACTAGATTTCGGGATGTTACTAGATTAATTAAATACAATTAAAATTTTGATATAAATTACGATAATATATTTATAAATGGAATATGGTTCAGGTACGGGTATAAACCCCCTAACTACCGAAGCCTACTACTAGTTTCTAACCTTGTTTCCTCTTTCATTCCTGGCGATCCTCCGAGCCGCTTGAAAAGAAGATGACCTCGAGACCCTCTAATGAAGAAATGTAATTAGAGTGCTACCAATTGGTTGTTTCTCTACAAACCTGTACTACACCATTATAATTAAACATCAAGTGTAATAGATATATTTGAATCTAAATACGGTTGTAAATATAAATAAATAAATTTTAAAAAAGAATTAAGTGTAAATATAATAAAAAAAAATAAAAATTGAATGAAATAAAAAAAGAAATACGCAAGTAATGGATTAATATACAGAAGGTCGTACAATGAAAGCGAGAGATACTACAAGTTTTCACCAGCTGTTTCGTAGGAAGAAAACAATGTCTCATTTCCCATGACTTTCCTGTAATACAACAGACCACAAGAAAACCGTATACGCGACCCCAATTCCAAAAACCTCCAAACTAG
>NW_027114449.1:300175-303187 GCF_000696795.3 Halyomorpha halys | reverse complement strand
TCACTCAATTTAGCCATGTTGTAATAGATTATTTTAATTAAAACTTAGAAGTAAATAATAACATGATATTTTAGAAGGAAAGGTTATAAAACAAGTTGCTCAGAAAATCCGCTAGGAGCTCTTATGCATTTACCATTTAACATGACTTTAAATAGGACTGCTCACAATCCTATACTTATAACATTTAACATGGTAAAACATTTTACATTTAACACAACATCATGAATACCCCTATTATAGTCATGTAGATCAGTCGCTTGTAATGGATTGGAAGTTTAGACGAGTTGGACGAGTAGTTTCCTGTCTTTTCAGTCTTTTGTGATGATTCCAAGTCTTTTGTCCGCAGATTTGATTTAACACTGTTTTTAGGAAGTATGCGTACTTCCCTCTGGATCAAACGAGCTGAAATTCGGTAAGTAGGTTGTTTTATAGGCGATACCATAAAAGTATGGGTGAATTTCAGTTCAAATTTAGGCCTGTCCCGAATTTGTTTGGGTGTTCTGGGCCCCTACATCACTTTTTGTGAATGAAATTTTGTAAGTGAATCGGGCCGGAGAAATAAAAGTCAACTTTTCCTCTCACTCTGCCATTGTTTTCTCACATTTTTAAATGTCTTTGCACCTCAACAACCCATTCGAATTGAACTATATGATTGAGAATTTAAATTGGAATTACAATGGTGCTAGAGAAGAGTCTTTTGGAAGTTTTTTCCAGCATGAAATTTTTTGAGGATTTTCAAAACATAAGTAAAAAATTAAAATGACAAGAAATAAAAAAATTGGTTCCTCATACTTCAATGAAACGTCAACCAAAATAAACATAGCATATACAATTTACCTCTATTACAAAAAACTACATCAGCCATAATAGTTCAGTTTCAATTAACCCAAATTAATGCAAGCAAACTGGAAAAGGGCCCGAGATGAGAAATAGTCAGTTCTTTAGCCCCAATTTTTGATTACTTTAATGAAAACTATCTATAATTACTACTAGGCTAAATTAAATAAATCAGGAAACTTCCAACACATTACAAAAGACTGATCTACATGACTGTAATAAGGCCAATCTGGACATATGGAGTTGAGCTTTTGGGCTCCACTAAACCTTCGAATTCCTCTCGTATTCAATCCTTACAATCTAAAATCCTTCGTAAAATCCTCAATGCTCCTTACTTTGTCACAAATAAAATCATACATAAAGACCTTAATGTTCCTTATGTAACCGATCTAGATGGCCACGAGACCAGCTAATGTAAAATGTCATTAGAGTGCTACCAATGGGTAGTTTCTGTACACGTCTGTAACACTCCAATTCAACTTAGGTCAGATTTACTAAATGTATTATAATGTACAGT
Organism: Halyomorpha halys; assembly: GCF_000696795.3. Taxonomy (NCBI): domain Eukaryota; kingdom Metazoa; phylum Arthropoda; class Insecta; order Hemiptera; family Pentatomidae; genus Halyomorpha; species Halyomorpha halys. Next base: position 301,833 of record NW_027114449.1, on the reverse strand, counting down.
TGTAAATAGCAATAAATAAATAAAAAAAAAAAAATAAATAATTTTTTCATGAAAATTCCCAGAACTTTGAAGGTTCCGAAATGGCTTCACTTTTTCCAGCTCCTAGATACTTCCAGGAATAGTATGTGTGGTAGACACTGAATATGATTTATAATTATAGTTTTACTTCCTCTTCTCACCACACAATAAGAGATCAAACCTAGATAATTAACTAATAAACATCATAATTAATATTTATGAACACTTCCTTGTTTTCACTCATGAAAGCAGAGAGCGCTCTAGTGAAAGGATTTAATAACGCACCGCAACATTTCACGTCGCGGTTACTATTTGTGAATCACTCGATATTCACAAGGCTGTGGAGGTTTGCGTATCAGCTTGCATGCACTCAGTAAATATTTTGCATTTTATTATATTGCAAAGTATCATAAAAACAGTCTGAAACTGGTAATAATCAAGAAAACAAGAAGATATGATTTTTTAAAGGTTTTTACTATGCACATGAGAGATATTTTACAAAACATACTATAGAGCATTTGTAGGAAACATTGTACTGCATTGTATTACAGTGAAGTCTCACTTATACGAAACATTCAGTTATGCGAAGAATTTCTCAATCCCCTGCAAAAACCCCTGAATTATGTGTATGTAATTATCTATTTATACGAAACTTAGTTTAGTTAGAAGGAAAGATTGGACCCGCTCTATGCACATTAGTAAATTTTATTCAGTTCTATGATTTTTTTTTTCTTCCGTGCCAAGACAAAGGATGAAAAATACCGTGAAAAACGAAACAGTAAACGACTTTTTTCCGTGAATAATATCCGGTCTTTATGTTTATATTCTACTCCCTAATGTATAATAATAATAATCTCGGACGATCCAGATGACGAAGATCCTTTGCCTCTACCATTTTAGCAGAAGCTCTTGAAGCATTTAAAGTTGTAAAACATTTTATATATGCCAAAGAAATTAGCGAGAAGGAATTTAACACCTTAACAGAATGCGAATGAATGATGTATTCAGCTAAAAGTAACATAAAACAAACATAACTCAATTTTTTTGTCAAAAATAAAAAAATTCGGATTAAAGATAAATTAAATTCGTATACAATATTTTTTTTTTATTTCAACTGCATACAACATACGTATATGTACCTACTAATTACGAGAAAAAAATTCTCAAAAATATTCACTTATACGAAGAATTTTTGGTACCCCCTCATATTCGTAAAACTGAGACTTCACTGTATATACTAGAGCAAACCTATTCTAAAGCTTCCCAATTGCTAGATTTCGAGATGTTATTAGATCAATTAAATACAATTAAAAGTTTGATATAAATTACGATAGTATATTTATAAATGGAATATGGTTCAGGTGCGGGTTTAAACCCTTTAACTACCGAAGCCTACTAGTTTCTAACCTTGTTTCCTGTTTCATTCCTGACGATCCTCCGTGCCGCTTGAAAAGAAGATGACCTCGAGACCCTCTAATGAAGAAATGTAATTAGAGTTCTACCAATTCGTTGTTTCTCTACAAACCTGTACCATACCATTATAATTAAACATGAAGTGTAATAGATATATTTTAATCTAAATACGGTTGTAAATATAAATAAATAAATTTTAAAAAAGAACTAAGTGTAAATATAATAAA
>NW_027114449.1:284073-294035 GCF_000696795.3 Halyomorpha halys | reverse complement strand
CTGAGGTCCTGATGGATGACTTGATTTGTGACAAAGTAAGGAGCATTAAGGATTTTACGAAGGATTTTGGACTGTAAGGATTGGATTCGAGAGGAATTTGTTTGTTTAGCGGAGCCCCAAAGTCTGTCCAGATAGGCCTTATAACAGTCATGTAGATCAGTCTTTTGTAATGGATTGGATGTTTGGACCGTTTGTCTAGTAAATGTTGTAATAGTCGGAATCGACGAGCAGTTTCCTGTCTTTTCAGTCATGTATGAGGATTCCATGTCAGTTTTTTGTCCAGATTTAGTCTTAAGTAACGGATCTGTTCAACAGGAATAGGTGGGGTATTATTAAAAGATACCGTACGAAGGGTAAATGTGATCTGGTAGGATTTATTGGAATTTATTTTAATCCTCCAGTTTTGGCACCATTTTTCAAGGGTGGTGAACATTAAACATACATTATTATTTTTATTTACATACAGGATAAATTATTAAATTTATTGCTTTCAGCTATTCCAGTCATTTTCAAGGAATTTATTCACACTATCACAACCAAACATTGGTTATCACATTATTGCAGGCCATTATGCCTTTGTCAGTTATTTCTTCTTTATGTTATTTTAGTTTTTCTAGTGTTATAGGCAGTTATGTATGGAACTCCGAATGATAAATTAGATTTATTTAATAGTCATGTAGATCAGTCTTCTGTAATGGATTGGCAGTAATCATAAATACACTTAAAAAAAAAAAACATTAACGATACGTTACTAGAATAACATTGAAATAGAAGAAATATATTTTAAAAGGGGGATTTAGTATATACGACATTCTGTTCTATGTTTTTCTTAATACATTTAATATTGTGGAAGTGACTAGCTCTGCGGTAAGGTACTAAGCTATTGACTCCAAGGACCCGAGTTCGAATCAGGCTGTTACAGATAAATATTTTCTCTTTCACTGTAGCAGTGAGTAAGCCCTATGGTTCGGAAGCCCTCCAGGGTTCACACAGCCTCATAAAATGAGTACCCTTAATTGGGTAAAAATCCAGCGGTCGAGTGTAATTCAGTCGATATCGCCTCCTTGTACAATCGTTGGTATAATAATCGTACTTCCTTACAAAGTACTGCAATCCTGGCTCTTCTTATGTTGTAGCAATACCAATTTATTTATTTTTTTAAATATTTAACATTAGTTGTATAAGTATTGAACAGTGTGTGTCCAAGGACATTTTTGGAATAATTCCAAACATCTTATGTTGTAAGCAAAAGAAATATTTGGGAGATAGTGGTGATAGCTTGTTTAGTTAGATTGGCATGAAAATGTTAGACTTGCTTGAAATAGTCGATGAAAGGGCCGAAACGTTAGTAAAAAAAATATTATAGTAACATAAATATTATGTTAAACGTCTTCATTAATAAATTAAATTTGGTTCAATTAAAAAATTAAAACTGTACCACTAAAACCCATAAAGAGTCAGGGGTGAAGTATTTTGTAAGTTCTGTTACTAGACCAACGGTTGTACAAGGACAGTAGTTATTGGGTCAGAATTACGCTCGTACCCACTTTATGAGGCTAGGTGGCCCTAAAGCACAGGGTTGACTCACGACTTCAGTGAAACAGATTAAATAATAATCTTCCACAGCCAGATTCGAACCCGGATAAGAAGCACAGCGCCTTACCATTGATGTAATCGCTCCCATTTTTGTTCTATATTTTAAAAATATATATTCAGATTAATATTAAAGATACTGAATTGTGAATTTTCAAAGAACCTTCGTTCTTAAAACCTACAAACAGATAACAAATGCATCAAACTTGAAACATGAAATTAAAAAAGGAATTAGGACGTTTAGGAATTATTACAAAAAAATAATTTGAACAAAATAATATTTTTTTAAATATTTAGACATTTATTAATTTTAAAAAACAACCATTACATGATTTAAAAAAATATATTCACATCGGAACTATGGTTAGGACAAGATATACATGAAAATTAATAAATACAAATTCATTTTGGATAGCGTCTAATTATAATTAGAACGGATGTAAATAAATATACATATTTATACATTTTATAAAATATTCGTATATAGCTAACAGAGTAACATAGAGGTAACGCTCTGAGTTTTATCATGGACATTTTTGAATGCCACCATTTCATCAAAATAATATATATGGGCATTAAATATGACTATCCTATTTCAGGTACTAAGTATATGTATATACAGACATAATATTCTACTAAACAATATTAGATAAATTTAAATGTTTAAGGACAACAAGTTCAATATGAGAAATAGATGAAATAAATAATTTTAAATTGGTAAACAAAGCTGAATTAATGAATCGAGTGTAAATTAGATATTCTTAATTTAAAAAGTACACAATTAAATGATAAGATCGATTTAAAATATTAAATAGGCAGAGACGGGAAATGATAAACCAACAACATATCCGCCATTGAAGTTGTTCCGGGGCCAGTTTGCGCCATTTCCGGTCTTATCGCAACTTCCCAATTCCATCTTCCAGACCAGCGGAAACTCAAGACCATTTGAATTCAGAATTATAAAAGGTAGCAATTCATCAACACCACCCAGAAGATATTTTCATTTTATTTCGTTATATTGTAATATGTTATTATAATTATTATCGTTATATTGTAATATGTTATTATAAGAATTCTACAGCTATCGTTTACGACAATAATATAATATACCGGATTGACTATATAAAAGAAAGATGTCCTAGTGCAATCCAAAGAACTTAAATAGTAATTAAACTATTAATTGTGAGCCAACGTTTCGTCCCACTTTGCAAGGCTAAAAAAGATACAAACAACTAAAATAATGTAACAAAGTAAGAGAATTTATTCTATGTTCTCACAATATTCTTTGTTACATTATTTTAATTGTTTGTATCTTTTTAAGCTCTGATGGTGCACTGCAGAGTTGGGCGAAACGTAGCCTCATAATAAATAGTTTAATTACTACTTTAGTCCTTTGGACCGCACCAGGACCCTCTTCCTTTTATATTAAATTTATCATTCTAATAATGGAATAAATATCTTTGCCAAATTAGAATAAGTCAAACAAAAGCCAAAAAAATTTTGTTTTAGACAATGTAGAATATTTTGTAATTCTGTTCATATGAAACAGAATTAAACCATTATCTGTAGAATGTTTATTTAGTCTAATATAAAAAAATATATTTATTTTTAAAGGAATTTATTTTCGATTTCAAAATGTTCTACACTTAACCTTAAATTACCATCTCACTTATATTATAGTGTAATCTCAGTATTACTAACTTCGGTACTTCCAACACTTCAGTAATCTAAAATGGCGCTAAAAAAGTTACCTTTTTTTTAGCAAACTCGGCAGGCAATAACGTTGTTGTTTTCAAATTAAAGTGCCCATGTGTAAAGGATTGTTATCACCGTGAAAATCTAAAGTGGAAATTTTTGCACAGTTCGATATCGGGCAAACTAATTCCTATGAATGTGTGCATAATATAGTTAGTTAGAATTAGAAATACGTAATATCTTTTGTATAAATGAATTTGATTTGAAAATGTACAAACATTTTTTTATAGAATGGGAAACATTTGGCTCCAGGTGGCGTCTACTGCCTGCTTAAGTAGAGAATACATAAATTAAGACTATAAGAAAAGTGTCTAGTGGTGAAGACAGATCATGTAGAGTGGTGATTAAGAATATAAAATGAATTTGAGAAACCAGTACCTGAGAGATGTGCGTTGCGGAAGATGAATATTTATCGGGCGATGGGGGGCGGCACCCAGGCAGCTTGCCGTGGACGGGCCGCCATGTGAGGCGTGGATGGGTTGGAGAGGCCGGACTCGTGGATGGGAGACAGGGCAGGGGACATGGGGTTGCTCTTCCTCTTCAGCTGGCGACGAGGGAGAGGACGCCGCTGGACCCGGGGTCCTTGGACCGCAGCCAGCACCTCCGACAGCTCCTTCAGCGACACCGTCTGCATCTGGCGGCGGACCGGAGGCGGGAGGGATGGCAGGGAAGTCATAGAGCTGCTCCTCTCCGGGATGGAGACAGAGCTGATGCTGCCCGCACTGAAGGAGGCCGGCATGCTCCGGCTCGGCCGCACCTGGTTCCTGCGGGTCTCTGCGTCCGTCCCGCACACGCGCCAGCCCCGTTCCCTGCGATTCTGCTTCCTCCTTGCCGACTTCCTCTTGTAGGCATCGATCTGTTCTTTCAAAGTTGGATCTGCCTTCAGCATCTGGCAGTAGCGGCACCCAGGGCAAGTCTTCCTCACGACCAGCTGGTTCTTACCGTCCACCCTCTTCAACGTCGTTATTTGATTGAAGCTGCTCTTGTCTGGTGGTTTAGCGATGCCTGGTTGATTTTCATTTTGCCCTTGCGAACGATTCATTAATCTATGACACACACTTTGGTATTGCGTTTCGTCAGGACTCCTCTCACTGGAACACTGTGAGCCATGTTTCGTACCGTTCTGGTACTCGTGTACAGTGAAAATCGGTTCGGAATTAGACGGTAGGGAACTTCTTTGAGGGACACCTCTGTAGTTTCTGATATACTCGTACGTTGTGATACCTAGATAAGAGATATAAGCGTGGAAGAGACACAGGTGTATTAGAAGCCCGGCTGCAACAGTGGCCAGCACTCCAATAACACCGGTGATGCAAAGGAAGACGTTGTTGTTCAGAGCGAACATGTTGAAGGAATGTGGTTCGAACACTGTGCCGTCGAAGGGGGAGTAGTACCAAATGGCCAGCCATGTCTGGTCCGTGTGATACAAGATGAGGACAGCCCCCGAAGTGCCCACGATGAGAAGACATGCTAGGACAGCCGACACAACACAGACTAGAAAGGCGACGTAGTTTCTACCACCAATACAATGGTTCAACCATTTACAATGGTGATCGAATCTGCCAACACACTTGTTACAGACACTACAATGTTTGGTACGCGGTCCTGAGGTCTCGATGTTACACAGATGACACCTCCCGTTTTCGATGACATGAGCGTGTTTGGACCTGTCAAATTCTGGCACGGCCGTAGAAGAGGCTTTGAACTTTCTGAGCTGAGGGTCGGCGGGATCTAGCAGGACGGCTACGAGGTGGGAAGCCACGTGGACGACGAAGAGGCTGGCCAGGACGGCGAAGAGTGCAGGCCATAGGGACGGGGAGAGGGCCGGCACGATGAGGAGGAAACCTGCTCCGGCAAAGACGACGAGGAGGACCCAGCCGACCACCTGCTGTGGATGGAGCGGGAGCTGGAGGCCGTGGAGACGGCGCCACTTTCGGTGCTCCGGCGGGGCGAGCCCGCTTTGCAGGGAGCACCAACAGACCATCGCACCATGCCGGTCGCGGCGATACTGACGGCCGGCCCTCCTGCGCGCCATCGACCGGCGCACCCCCACCTCTCCCCTCCCCCCTCCATACATCACCACAACTACCGGAGCCAATTGACAGCCTGTCATCCCCCAGGATCAGGAGTACTGGAGCAACTAGGCAATAGCCTACACATGATTGATGCATTAGGTTTATATCGATGACAACTCAAAATACACCAAAGTTTTACTAAAAACACAATTAAGCTTCAAATAACAAAAAATAATTTATTAATTTTTCTCTTATATACACAACGAAAACAGAGCACTCTGGCGAATATCTAACAGGTAAAAATAACATTCAGAAGTATAAACATTTACTTCACAAAGAAAAAAAATGTTTCAAGTAAATAATAAAATATATACATAAAGCAGATAAATAAAAAGAAAATTAAATAATATATTAATATTAGTATTAATATTGATATCAATTTGAACCATATTCAATGAAATTAATATGAATTTCCAAGCGAAAGTGTATTATTAATTACAGTTAATGAGTAAGACATATCTAAATGAAATCATAAATACTTCTAAGATGGTGACTTTATAGAGTAATACACGACATGGGCCAGGTACATTATATGTAAAAGTGGCGTTTATGAGAACGTTGATGAAGTTTAATACTTTCGCTAATAAACTAGGCACTCACAAACATATCCAACTATTTGAAGTATCGATATAATATATCGTACCTCAATACCACTTTGAAAACCATATAATTTAAAAACTCTAAACTTCATGCAGGCTATTCTGCCCAGGTCAAAGATATCAATATCTATGAAACATTAGGTAAAAATATTTTTTTGTTAATAAGTATATCCCACATATGTTTAATTACCTTAATTAGTCAATTATCAATTAAAAACAAAGTCAATTTACTAATCTGCAGACACTATTCCTTAAAACTTTTATCACAACAATGCTTGTAACCTTCCTCCACTTAGTTCACGCATTTAAAAATTATTTATCATAACTACATTTTTGTCAATTTTTCTCTTTATTTCATTAGCAAAAATCCTATCAAGGCCAACTATAATTATCCACATACAATTTTTCCTATATTATTTATAAATTAATCTTACTTCATTTTCTTCCCGATTAATTATTATTCTTCTATGGATAAAAATGTAGTAAAAAAAAATTTATATAAATTTTAAATTTGATTTCAAAATAGGTCCTATGATAATTTTTAAATACATATATATTTTACTTATAGGCAATGCGTTTTGACAAAAGAGGTATAAATAAAAAAGAATATCATGTAGAAGTGACGAACCTAAATTTTGATTCTTAAACTTTTACTGGAACTTTAATAAATATCATTAAGCAATGTGAGAGGTGTCACAACTCTGGTAGAGATGAGTCGGTAGATCGGAGATGGTTAAAATTGGGTTTTATAGATTTCAGACATTAATACCCAAGTAAATTGGGTCGTGTTTTTAAGTTCAAAAATGAACCCTTTTTGAGATAGGACGCGAATTAGATACGAGTCAAACAGATTTTGGTTCAGATGTACCACTATTCAAGCAAAACAGCGAAATAGTAGATATCAAAATAAAATAAATTTAAATAAAAATAATTTCTACAACCTTACATAAACATTTTTTATTTGCACATATGCTAAAGATTAATCATTAAGGAGATGGAGAAACAAAAGGTGTTCGAATCCGACTGTGACAGACAATTATGCATTCTGTTCCTGTAGCCGTGAGTCAACTCTGTGGGTTCGGGAGTCCTTCTTAAGTGGTTACCCTTAGTTCGGGAAAAATCTAGCGGTCGAGCATGATTCTCAACAAATCACCTCCTTGCACAACCGTTGGTCTGGTAACCGTACTTCCTTACAAAGTACTGCAACCCTGAAATTTCATGGTCTGTAGCAGAACGGATATCATTTTTTTTTCTTCAATAACAGTTCACTATAATGTAATTTCTAAATTTAATCCATTTCAAACCATTACCAGAATCAGGAATACTTCTAAGATGGTGACTTTGTAGAGTAAATACACGACATGGGCCAGGTAGATTATATGTAAAAGTGGCGTAAGTCAAAAATTGCAGTTTTGAGATATTCAACACTTAGCAGCAGTTTATGAGAACGTTGATGAAGTTTAATACTTTCGCTAATATACTAGGCACTCACAAACATATCCAACTATTCGAAGTATCACATTAGAAAAGTCAGCCATATGTTGCTCTTTGATATATTTTTTTGTACCAGCCTTTTCCACGCCAGCTGTCTTGGGCTATTGCTTTGCAGTTTGCTGCATCCAGATCTTTCGCATCTTTGTTGATTCTATCTATCCACCTGGTTTTAGGTCTCTTGCCTATTATACTGGCATTCATTGTTGAGCATAGGCATCCTGATGGATTGCTTCGAGCCACATCTCCCGCCTTCTTGCCTTCATATCATGAGATATTGACTGACCAGTCTCTGCAAGCAGTCTCGGAACATAGTATTATCCCACCTCATTTTAATAAATTCCAGAGTTGACCGCCATTAAAGCAACTGTACATAATTAATAAAACTGAGAACTATTTTCCTATTTGTTTACGACAATATGATGCCTTATTGAGTTAATTTATGAATTCAAAATTAATATTAACAAGAAATATTTTGAAATCATTTAAACTTTTAGTAGGGGTATTCATGATATTGTGTTAAATTTAAAATGTTTTACCATGTTAAATGTTATAAGTATAGCATTGTGAGCAGCCCTATTTATAGTCATGTTAAATGATAAATACATAAGAGCTTCTAGTGAATTTTCTGGACAACTTGCTTTATATCCTTTCCTTCCAAAACTTCATGTTATCGTAACTTCAATGTTTTGATTACAGTAAATTATTACAACATGCCTAAAATAAGTGAAAAGTAGAAGTGTAAAAGTTTGGCTACTGATTGTATTTTTTAAAAAGTCCAAAACACAAGACAAAGGAAAACAACAAACAACGAGCAAGTAGCCTAACACGACAACAAATAAAACAGTGTCAAGCTCAGTTGGTCTGCTTCGTGAAATCATCCTACATTTAACAGTATGACATTTACAAACTACCAAATAATTCAATTTTTGGTGAACAAAATTATTAAATATAAAATTTATGGTTTTTTGAGATTAACGGTTAAATTATTATTTTTGTTTGAATAATTGTGAAATTATTTTTTTCTTTATTTTTGTTCAATACAAGTATAATATAAGAATATTTAGGTATCATATTGCTCCCCAAAGGAAAGTAATTGTTATAATAAATAATTTTTTTTATGATGATGATAATAATAGTAATAAAGGCCGATACCGCCAATTGTTCATTTCATGCATCTGTCCAGTCACGCCCCTCCATACCCAAATCTGCTGAATCAGTCTTAACACAATCTTCCCGTCAACGTTTCGGTCTACCCCTCGGACGTTTACCCGTTGGTTCAGTGTTTATTAACATTTTAGGGGTCCGCTCGTTACTAAGCCCAACAACCTTACACGCTCATCTTATACGCTGCAATGATATAACCTGAATTATATTTACCGGGTGCAGGCCCCCTCAATTTGGTGTTGTGTAGCCTCCTAAATTCTTTCGTTATTTTATCCTTTTTTGGTTCGAATATTTTACGTAATACTTTATTTTCAAAAACCTTAAGGCGCTGCTCTTCCTTTAGTGTAAGAGGTCACGTTTCGTATCAATAAAGAACAGTGAGAAAGATTATAGTATTGTAAGTACTAAAAAATTAAATTAAATCTGTACCGCTACAAGCCATGAAGGGTCAGGGGTTCAGTACTTTGTAAGTACTGTTACTATACCAACGGTTGTGAAAGGAGGTGATTTGATCAGAATCACGCTCGACCGCCAGATTTTTACCCAAGGATGGACCCCAGGAGGGCTCCAGAACCCACAGGAGTTGACTCACGGCTACAGTGTAATAGAAAACAATTTTCTGCCCAGGGGGATTCGAACCCGGATCCTAGGAGTTATTAGCTTAGAAGTTATGTTGTACTTTGAACAGAATGCGCGAGCTAAGCATTTCAAAGATTGAAAAATAACTAGTATTTCCTCCCTTTAAACTCGTTTTTATTTCCCCATCAAGTTCTTTTATTTTTTTTTTTCACAACTTATTTAAATGTTTTCCTTTATGTCAACTAGTGAGGTTTTAATTTGCATTCAAACATAATTTTTTTTTTTAAATATTTATATCAAATATTTTTTCACCATGAAGGTTCATTTGAGTTTACAAGAGTACAGAGAATATTCCAAAAGCATAGAAAATACAAGAACTGCAACCTACCAATGTCCTAGATTTTAATATTTCAAATAGTGTCAACTAAGGTGTATTCAGCGTTAAAATCTTCATTTTCTAAATAAATAATTCAAACTCTATCCATTATAGTCTGAAAACTTTTGTATTTCTCTTATAGGTCCAACGTTTCGGCCAATCCGGCCATCCTCAGGGACAATCTACTACAAAACAGTTTCTATTACATGTATCATCCTACAAACAATTTAAAATACTTAACATTATTATTTATAATTTATCGTACCTCAATACCACTTTGAAAACCATATAATTTAACAACTCTAAACTTCACGCAGGCTATTCTGC
>NW_027114449.1:279152-282045 GCF_000696795.3 Halyomorpha halys | reverse complement strand
AAAAGAAGGCAATTTTTTTCGATTTAACACGAGTTTTTCCATTTAACACGCTTTAACATAGATCATGAATACCCCTATAGAAGCTTTTTCGTTTGGTGCAAGGCAATTACTTATTGAATGATCTGATGGTTTTACGTCGTTTTCCAATTTCAGGTACTTTTTAAATATTGTTCCATTTAACTACATTGAAGTCTCCTCTACCCGTTTTAAGTAAATATTTCAAAAGCGATAAAGGACCGTCGCTAAAAAAGGGCTTTAGTGGGGCGGAAGGATTGCCTTTTTTAAATATAAGATGGACGCAGGGTTGCGGTCAAAAAAGAACAAATAGTTTTTAACTATTTAATGTCCGACGTTTCGCCCCAATTCGCAGGACTTCATCAGTTCTTAAAAGATACAAAAAACAACTAAGAATATTACAAAAATAAGATACAATAAGGTAAATTAAGGTTGGATACATATTATGTAAAAATTAAGTAATAAGAAAATTATATATAAATAAAAGGAAAGAAGACAGAAAATAGAATTAATATAACATAAACATGAATAAACAATGATAAGAATAAAAAATTGTAACAATCGTAAGAATAAAAATTAAAAACTGCGTAAAATATACAGTTGGAAAAGTACAGAAGATGTAAATAAAACAAAACAGAAAAGTAGATGTGGGACCACAAAATTTTAAACACACTAACAGACGGAAGATGAAGAAGAAAGTTGAGATTAAATAAAAGTCGTGAAAGAATAGTTATAAATAATACCAATCGTCCTTAAATAATAAAGTGAAGAATGGGTCCATAATATATCTTCCACCACTATTCCCCCCAATGTCGTCAATATTTTAAGTTTAGGCCCCAATTTCTCTACACCTCCTTCAAATGCGTCTCATCTTATACCTGCTCTCATTACCGCTTTAGAATTTATTTATCGAGTCGATCTTTTTAGTATTTCTGAAGAAGACAAGGAGCTTTCTGGTATGCGCACTTGTAACATTATTTCCAAACACCTTCAACATCCCCCACCCCGTTCTTCCATTCTTTTTCCCTTATTTTTCAAAGACCTTTCTTACACCCGCTCCTTTATCAAATCTAACGACCAACTTATAATCACTAAATCTGGCAAGGGTAACTCGGCTGTGGTTATGGACAAATCTGAGTACGTTGCCAAAATTAACATCCTTCTGTCTGACACTACTACTTACCGACCTACCACTCGAGACCCTACTCGCTCACTTATGCTCCAGTTCAACTCACTCCTAAGGAACCATCTTGAAACCTATCAGATTAACCGCCCCACCTACCTTAACCTCATTTCTTATGATTCTTTAGCCCCCCGCTTATACTGACTCCCAAAAATCCATAAACATGGTAACCCCCTTCGCCTCATCATTTCTAATATCAACGCTCCCTCCTCTAAACTCAGTAAATTTCTTCTTCCTGCCCTTCAAATCCTCAGCCACAATAACTCTTATGATATCCGTAATTCCCTCCACCTTAAAGAACTATTACAATCCTTCAACATACCTGACAACTTTATCTTAACCTCCTTTGATGCCGAAAGCCTTTTTACTAACATCCCCATTGACAAAGCCCTTCATATCGTTGAGAAGAACTGGACTATAATTCAACCTCATACCACGCTTAACCTCACCTCATTTCTTTCTGCTTTAGAACTTTGCTGTAATTCTGGTTACCTGACTTTTCAAGATAAATTTTACCACCAAATTAACGGACTTGCGATGGGTAACTGCCTTGCTCCAGATATCTCTAATATTGTTCTTAATGACCTTCTCGACTCTATAATACCTCTCTTCTCACAAGACATTATTTTCATTAAAAAGTACGTGGACGATCTCTTCCTGGTCCTCAATCCTGACAGAATCCCCGAGATCCTATCAGCCTTTAACTCCTACCACCCTCGTCTTCGGTTTACTGTTGAAAGAGAAATTGACCATTCCCTCCCTTTTCTTGACCTACTCATGATCAGAAATTCCCATGGCTCCCTATCCACTAATTGGTATACCAAACCCACTTATTCTGGTAGACTCCTCAACTATTTTTCTCAACACCCTTATCACCAAATTATTAATGTGGCTAAGAACCTTATCCACCAATCCTTTTCACTTTCTGACCCTCAATACCACCAGACCAAAATACAACGTATTAAACAGATCCTATTTAACAACAATTTCCCTCCGAAAATTACTAACAAACTACTCGATTCTTACATTAACCGTGTTACTCCAATCCATCCTGTCCTCAACTCTTCTCAACCCACTCCACCACTTTTTCAGTACAGGTCGCTTCCGTATATCCCCATTCTTTCCGATAAAATTCAAAAATCTTTAAGATCCACTATTCCCACTCTACGTCTTGGCTTGAAGTCCCACAATAAAATTTCCTATCTTTTTTCCAAATTGAAAGACCCTATTCCTTTCTTACACTGTTCCAATGTGGTTTACCGGATACCCTGTTCAACCCCATGCTCCAATTCCTTCTATATAGGCAAAACTACAAACCAACTTAAGAACCGCATTTCCCAGCACAAAACTTCCATCTAAAATATCAGAACATGCATTAAACCTGAATCATACTTTTAATTTCAACAATCCTTCCATTCTTGCCAATGTCCCCAACCACACCAAACACCTCATCTTGGAGTCCATTCACATAAATTTAACTGAGAATTCCGTCAATCATAAAGTTGATAAAGAATACATCTCCCTTACATATCGACACATTTTGAACATAATTAAACCCTCATAATACTTCTTTTCATTTTTTTCTGCATTTCAGCAGCCTACTTTCTTGTCATATCTTTTATTCTTGTTTCTCTAAATTCTCACCTTTTATTTAATTATTTTTATATTTACTATCCTTCCTGTTTCATTTATATT
>NW_027114449.1:275961-278290 GCF_000696795.3 Halyomorpha halys | reverse complement strand
TAAACACCCTTCCCTGAATGTCATGAGAATGTTTCTTGCAGCTTGGGATGACAGGTGTCCAAGTTTGATATTGAAACACACATAAAAAAAAATTACTTGAATTCCATGGTCATATTAGATGGCAAACTAAACAATGAGCAATCAACTGGAATGATAGTAAAATTATTTAAAAAAAAAAGAATAATTAACGGTTTATTACAATCCATAAACTTAAACATAGTAAACAACAAAAGTCCACAAATCCCACTTAGAATTTCTGAAATATTAAAAATGAACATTTCATATGAAATGACTCAATATATATTAGAGAAAAATATATGACAATGGAGTTACATTTTCAACTTCATCTACCAGGAGATCAAGAATTTTTGAACTATGTAAGTTCTTAACACATTAAGTTCTTTAAAGGATTTCTTGAGATTTAATCAGACACTCTCTCTGACTGATTACGAGGGTTACCATTTGCAGACTATCATCAATGTTGCATGTTTCCTATAAAACTAATTCGGAAAATCATAGCCCAAATGACTATGTACTTTCAATTTACTCTTATGACCAACATTCAACATATATGTACATCTGCATATGATAACATTTCACTGTCAACAAGAAGGGGGAGGGGCAGCTCATATTCTTGCCTGATAGTTCCTTTTACTGGTAAAACATCTGAATATAATTGAACAAAAAGCTCAATCCCCTGAGTGTTTAGAACTCATATCAGGCATTAGGACTTTACATAGTTCAAAAACACAAAATATTCCATCAAATCCCTAATTCCTAGAGCAACAAAGTTTGGTTTTGAGGTATTAATGAAAATTAAATTGAGAAATTTTTCTGACTGACAGTATTAAAAAAAATCAACAAAAAATGGTGAAAAAGTTACTAAGTTTCAAGATACATTGGCTAATTAAAGGGCACAAGAGATCTGAAATGGATAATATGGCTTTATCGGGAGGAAGTACATATGGGAAAGTCAGCAGGCATTTATCACTCTCGGACACTTTTACCTACATTATCTGGACAGAGCATTTAAATTTATTTTATTTTTTCTGAATATGCAAAAATGTTATAAATTAGATGATTTTAGTTTAAAAGCCCATCTAGGCAACAGTTAACAAATTATAAGACAATGCTAATATATTTTTGATTAAAACCTGTAGGCCACAGCAAAATATTTATTTTCTTAAAATATTGAACTTGATCTAGTACAAGAACTATATGGTTGCACTGCTTAATTATACTTATATTAATACTGCAACTTATGAAGAGTTTAATGATAATAAATGTTAATCCCAAACTTCAAAACAAGAAAGTACAACACTAAAACTGAATATTAATCCCTAGTTCAACTCAAATTTATAAATAATATTAATAAGTATCACTAGAACACCTATACTACTGACTAGTAATGTTAATTTCCAGTTAATAAATGAAAAAACTTAGTGAACATAATAAAAACACGAGTTGAAATGAAAAATCAACGAGGACCAAAGGTTATCTTTAATCGAAAATGTACCTGGCAAATAAAAATAATGAAAACTAGTCTTCAGAAAGATTTTAATTCATTTATATTGCATTATGTGAAATATCAATAACTATATAACCAAATTACTCACCAAAACTAAACTATCTTAGTAACCTCCTCGAACCAGGCCGTGCTACTATCAGCAGTTCCAAGTTCAACTTGCTACTTCGCCATATATCAGATTCGTTCCAACACAAGTCAAAACTATAATCAAACTAGTAAGTGCATGCGCAAAACGGTTTTTCTGTTCCTAAATCCCCTGATTCCACGTGCTCGAACCAGTTTGATAAGTTTTGACAAGTGTTGAATAAGTTCCTTACTTGATGGAATTAAGACTTAAAAAGTTTGTTTTCATTAGCATCGGAAATTAATAGTAAAAGAAAACGTTAAATTTATACGAATAGAAAGTTTATATTAAATAAATAGATGTAATCAGGGATATATTTTTTAATAAACTAAAATTCACTAATAGGACACTAATTGAACACAGATATGCAATAATGAACAAACCGGCATTTTTTTAAAGATTGTATTTAATAAACTAAATCGATGATTTGAATAACACAGCTATAACGTTTCAGCCCATAATCCATTATTGTTATTGTGTTCGGTAAGATTTTTTTTTTAAATAGTTGTATTGAGACGATACATTGAAGTCCACTTGATAATGGCCCAAGGGCCGAAACTACGGAGAATTAAAATAAACTTGTTGAAAGTAAAGTGGATCATTTGTAGTTGTGTTATTATTAATACAAAATTCTTTATACATTTTCAGTTCACAATAATTTTTCAAGTAGTTTTTTT
>NW_027114449.1:271252-274968 GCF_000696795.3 Halyomorpha halys | reverse complement strand
AATTATTTGTACAGTTGTAAAGAATTATGCAATACCTTTAATTAATCGTGAGTACATTTTTCTTTATTCACTTCAATTTTTAATTTTGTACTTGTAGTTATTTATTAACACAAATTTCAATGATCCTCTTTTACTCTTAACTATCTATTTTTTAAAAAAACCTCCATTTCAGCTCTTAGGCCATTATCAAGGTTACAACCTTACTCATTAAATTGTCTTTTTTGGAAGCTAATTGTCCACATCTTATATAAACCACATAATTTTAATACACAAATATTCTTCAAAAATTGTTTTTCCTTTTCTATTAACTTCATTAACAATAAAACCTCTTTAGTTATTAGTTATTTAGTTGACTCTCATATCTATATTATTTTCTTTTTTCATTCTTAATTTTAATGTTATTCTTTCCTTGTATATTAACTACTATAAACAGTTTCAACAATATTACACCATGCATTTTCTTCTATACTACTTATGTACTAATATTATCTGTTATCTTCTTATGTTTCATTCTTTTTCTGTAATTCAATTTAACCATTATGGTAATCTAGTTTTGGTTCTTACCCTGATGAAGTTTTTAACTATTTAATGTCTGACGTTTCACCTTAGGTTTAACTTATCGCTTTGAACAGCCCTGCAAAGTGAGGCGAAACGTCGGACATTAAATAGTTAAAAACTATTTGTTCTTTTTTGACTGCAGCTCTGACCATCTTCTTCAATTTTTAAGTTATACGGTCAAATATATATATATTTTAAAGAAATAATTATTGACTTCTAATGAAAAACAATTAGTGTAAACTATGGAGAAAAAATAAAATAATAGTAATGATATACAAAGAGAAGATGGTTGGGAGTGCGGTCAAATATTTTTTTTTTTCCTTCTATTCATTTCTTTGTTAAACTTCACTTATATTTTGTTTCTTTATCAATTATTATGGTTACATATATTTTTATAATCCCTTATAATCCCAAAGGCATCCACTGGGATTCTTAGGACACTATGATTGTAGTTTGGATTTTTTCTTTTTGTTAAGGAAGGAAAGATTAATGTCCACAAAGGCATTCGATTACAGTTCCCAAGAATTTTATGAAGATTTATGGTAAAAAATTCAGATATAATATAATATTGATTAATCCACACTCAATTCAAATTAAACTTATTATCTATTCAGGATAAAAATAATTAATATTAAATTTAATAGTAATTTTGCCATAATGTTTTCGTAACTCACAATTTATTTATATCAAAATTTACAAAAAAGGACTTCAGTACAATTGTTACTTTGAAATAGGCTGTTTTTTGTTTTTTTTAAATTCGTCCAACTAGCATTAATTTTTTCTAGCTTTTGAATATTATCAGGAAAATTTTTATTTAAATAAGTTTCTAGAAGCAAGGACCTGAATTAGAGGGTTGAAAATGCAGTGTAATCTCGGTAATTCAAACTTTGGTACTCTAAACACTCCAGTAATACGAACTAGCATCATAAAAAAAAAAGTTAATTTGTTTTTTTAGAAAACTCAGCAAGCAATAATATTTTTGTTTTCAAATAAAATTGCACATGTCAAAAGGAAATTTTTAACTTCCTGATCTATAAGCAAGTTATTTTAACCACTGAGAAAATCAAAAGTGGATGTTTTTACACAGTTTCGATATCGGTAATCTAATTCCTATAAAAGTGTTCATAATATTTTGTTGCAATCAGATATACAGAATACCTATTGTATAAATCATTTGTTTCTGTAAAACTAATTTAATTAATAGTATAAATAGAGAGAGAAATGCTTAATTCATCCATGCTGCCCAAATACATTGGGTTGCTATATATGCTATATACAGCATACTAATCAATCCATGATTGGACATATATAAATTACATATTTTTACATGATATAATAAAAAAGAAAGAAAACATTTTTTTTTCCCCACAGGTTTCTTTTACTATCAATTCCAGTCTACACACTAAATACAAATATTTCAATTTATTCCTTTTTTCTTTCCCTTTCTTGTACCTTCCAATTCCACAATTTTTAGTCCATTTCATCGACAATTCTCCCGAGTTCCCCCTCTCTGATCCTCCACAGTGATCCACTAAAAAAATTCACTATTAGACAGCGATGTGAGATCAAACTATAGAAATAATAGTCACACCAGTAGATCAGTTTACAGTAAAACAAACAAATTTTGTTAGTTAACTCATTTTTTTAAATCACATTTTAAATAAATCCATACAAAGAGTATTTTTTTATTGGAAGATAGCTGATTGACAGTGTGTAATAGTAAAAGGAAGATGGTCAAAGAAAAACTCAAATATATTTTTTTTTTAGGCCAAGATTCCCTTTGGAGTCCTATCCTGGATTAAACTATTTATATCGAACCGTTTCACCCCACATTGCAGAGCTAATAAAGATACAAATACTGAATGATCTAAATATAAATGAAAAAATAATGAAAAATTTAAAAAATGTAGAATGAAACGTATAAATTAAATAAGAATAATAAATTTTCTATAACCTTTCATTATTCTTATTTAATTTTTACGTTTACTTTTTTCATTCATGTTTACATCATTTAAGTATTCTTTTTTTAGCCCTGATGAAGCCCTGCAATGTGAGGCGAAATGGTTCAATATAAATAGTTTAATCATTATTTGAGTTTTCTTTGACCCGCACTATCTGCCATTTAGTAATTTTTTTTTTATTTATACTTTTTTCACTCATGATGAAATGAACAATATTATAATTTTAACAACTAAAATCATCACTTAGCATTACTGTGGATGAAAAAGAAAACAAAAGTATAGCCGTCCAAATGATGTTATAGGACTCAAAGCACCTAACGAAAAAAAAAATTAACTTTTTCAAAATATGATGATGGTCTGGGTTGCGGTCAAAAAAGAACAAATAATTAAAAACTATTTGCTCTTTTTTGTACGAACCCTGACGATCATCATATTTTAAGTTATATGGTCAACTATACATATATGTATGAATAATTTTTTAAAACTTCAAACGGTCAAATTAAAAAAAATAAAATAAAAATAGTTATAAATTTAATAATCCTTTATGCTGGAAGAGTCTTATGGAATTAAAAGGATTTAGTGAATGACATAAATTCTTCCTTATTAAAAAACAATAGTTTATTTCATATCATCAGCAACGTTTCGGGAGATTTCCCCCATCTTCAGGCTGCTGTTAACAAAAACCTATATATTACATATAATTTTCTCCTATTTGTCATTCTTGCTAATATATTACAATATTAATGCCATTTAATGAGTAAAATTACCTTTCTGGGAAAGGTAATTATTCTCCTACAATGTATGACCATTAGCAAATTTTACTCATTAAATGACATTAATATTGTAATATATTAGCAAGAATGACAAATAGGAGAAAATTATATGTAATATATAGGTTTTTGTTAACAGCAGCCTGAAGATGGGGGAAATCTCCCGAAACGTTGCTGATGATATGAAATAAACTATTGTTTTTTAATAAGGAAGAATTTATGTCATTCACTAAATCCTTTTAAAAATAGTTATGTTCATTCACATTATTGAATTTTTTTACACCATTTTTCTTAATACTTTCTTTAATCCGAACTTTCCAGTAAACCGAACAGGCTCCCTGCAGCAATTAGTTCGGTTTACCAATATCACAGAGTGATTTGCAATTTAGATAAAAGAGGAGGTTAGAAGTAAATGGATAAAAGTGAC
>NW_027114449.1:266503-268547 GCF_000696795.3 Halyomorpha halys | reverse complement strand
TTTAGCGGAGTGATAAGAAAATAAACAGATTGAGACTAAATGGACATTTTTTGTTATAACTGATAAACAAATCAGTCCCAAACAAGAATTCAAATAATAAATATTAAAGCAACTATTTCTGATGTAAATATTTATTAAAAACTCAAAAACAGTCTGATATGTTAACCATTTATAAGTAAAAGTTACCACAATCAATATTAATCATGAAATATTTATACATGGCAAGTCAGTTTTAATGTAAAAGTTTCTTACAACTGAAAATCTCGAATCCCTTTAGGTGGATTTTTTATTGAGTTTATGGAAGGCCTACAAAACTCTTTTGTACATTACAATATAATCAATAAATAATAAAAAATGGATTAATTAAATAAAACAAACTTAATATTAATTTAGAAGCAATACAAACCCTTCAGTTACGACTTTCAAGATATCCAAGCGATCCTCAAGCGTAGGGGGTGGGACATAAATGAGTCTATCTAATCTTCCTGGCCTCAGTAGAGCAGAGTCGACAGAATCTGGACGATTCGTAGCACCTATCACGATCACTTTACTGTCAACGGTGTTTTCCTGAGAATAAGAATTAAATAAAATCTATTAATTCATAAATAATAAATAAGTAACTCATAATTTTATTATTAAGGGGGCTTATTTCCTTTATAGAGTACAGGTATAACTAAAAGCTATGGAGAAATGCTATGTGTTAAATTAAGCCCATAATGTGAAAGTTGGAACAGTGCGACATTTAGCACTTAGTCTTAGATTTTGATTATCAGAACAAATTTATTTTTCGTTCCCTTAGACTGCATAAAACCATTTCATATAAATAGGTATAGTAATAAATGGATAATAGTTTGAACGTATAAAAAAGTAAAGTAAAAAAGATAAAGTATAAAAAAGCAGAAAAATAATATTACTAGATCCGATAGACCCACCAGTCGATAATAAAAAGTATTTTAAGATAAAAGTAAAGGTTGTAAAGGAATTGCAGGTTAAAAAATATATTTAGTACAATTATATGTATAAATAAATGATTGTCAAAAAAGGAACAAAAATAGTTAACACCTATTTATTTGCTAAGGTCTCGCCCCACTTTGAAGAGCTTTATCAGGGCTAAAAAATATTTTGACAATGTAGGATAGTAAGATAAAAAAATAAATAAACTAAGGTGGGGTCAAAAATTATGTATGTAAACATAAGTGAAAAGAAAATTATATGAAAATTAACAAAAAAAATGAATAAAAATAGTTATAGTATAAAAAAAAAATATGTAAATTATTATGTTTAAAATGAACAAAAGACGTAACAACACCAAGAAGAAATAAAAATATTTATTGTATAATAACTATAAATAATATAGAAATATAAATAAAATAGATATAATAAGTATACATAAAAAAAATTATGTACACTAAAGATTTAAAATGACCAAAAGAAGTAATAATATGTAAAAATAGAAAAGTAGATAGAAGAGAAATAAAAAAATAAACACACTAAAAAAAAAAAACTTAAAAGGAAGTAAGTTGGTTATGAATAATGTAGTTTTTAATCATTATTTTCATAGAAATAATAGTTTTCATGATATTTGCCAAAATAAATTCAAAAAAATGTTTTTTTGGTTTTTTATTTTGAAATTTTTTTTTTTTAAAAATGTGTTTCAGTTAAATGCACTATTAAGATAGTTTTTAAACATTATTTTCATAGAAATAGTAGTTTTCAAGATACTTACCAAATTAAAACCACAAAATATATTTTTTTTTTTTTTAAATACTGGTTTTGGAAATACCGTGTTTCAGTACTTATTCAACATAAAAAACTCTATTAGGGCTCAATTTGAAGCTAGTTAAATATTCTATTAACTAGTATATAATGATATTTTTGATCAGTGGTATCCAAACTGGATGCAGTCTCACCGTGAGGTGCCACAGGGAATTGGCACTTTCTCAAAATATTACAAGAAAAAAAAAATACTACTAAAATAAGAAATATACTGTGTTGGAGGAAAATAGTCCGGGTGGCAATCAATAAAGGTATCAAAATAGTAGAA
>NW_027114449.1:263693-266453 GCF_000696795.3 Halyomorpha halys | reverse complement strand
GGCAAATAAGATTATTGTTAGCTATCTGTTTGTGCCTGAATCAAATTTACGCTTCAGTACTGACAAAATTGTGAAATTTTCAATAATTAACTAATAACTATTGATAATTTCACAATTTTGTCAATACTGAGCATAAATTTGGTATAAGCACAAATAGAGAGCAAACAATAATCTTATATGCAAAATAGTGACTTCTAACCTTCTCAAATAAATTAAGATTTCAAAAATTCACATAATAAATAATAGACAAATATACATAAAATTTATAATATATTTCATAATTTATTTACATGTTATATTATTTACATATTGCTTTGAGTTAATTTCTTCATGAAAAAGAAAAGTTATTATACCACTCAACTTGTTCCCTACTAAGTGAGGGTGGGATTTCTTTCAAAGCACTCAACCAATGTTCTTGCTTGATTATTTGTGCATTCATGCCCTCTTGAGTCAGAGCTTGAAGTGCTGCCTGAAAACATTACATTTAATTTTTTTTTTTGCAATTATGAGTTATAAATTGAAAATATAAAAATGATAATACCTCTTGGCAAAGTGAATTCAAATCAGCGCCGGAATATAGATCTGTTTTAATAGCGATATCTTGTAAATTGACACAATCACTGAGTGGCATCCTGTAATTGTTTTAATATTAAATAAAAACAATTATGCATAGTTCTATTTATTTGCATAGATTATTGTATAGAATCAATAAAATATAAAATTGATCAATTATAATAAAAAATATCCATTTAGTCTCAATATGTTTATTTTCTTATTACTCCTACATTTCGGCCACTCTCAAGGATATTGTTCGAGAAAGGTGCCCCCCTAACATTTGAATAGAAATTCATGATGCCACCTAGTGGCAGATATAAAAATAGTAGACTTGGGTAGACATCTTGGTCTCTATAACAAAGAGAAGAATGGACAGCATCTCGAGAGCCGCATCATTTTTGGCTGAGATAAACAATTCAAGACGAGTGAATAAACTACACTCCACTCGGGGGACAGAGGCAGATAACACAAAGAGGGAAGAGGGAAGATAACACAAGAAGAGAATAAAAATATGCACTTTCAAGATC
The DNA here is from genome assembly GCF_000696795.3 of Halyomorpha halys. Taxonomy (NCBI): domain Eukaryota; kingdom Metazoa; phylum Arthropoda; class Insecta; order Hemiptera; family Pentatomidae; genus Halyomorpha; species Halyomorpha halys. Next base: position 265,371 of record NW_027114449.1, on the reverse strand, counting down.
TCAATAGCTCATCGTTTAACCTACAATATCTTCAACACAAGTAAACTACAGCATCTATTATTATAACCTTTTTGAGTTTACACTTCATATTATAACCTTATCTCTCCTTTTATTAACAATACTTTAGCGGAGTGATAAGAAAATAAACAGATTGAGACTAAATGGACATTTTTTGTTATAACTGATAAACAAATCAGTCCCAAACAAGAATTCAAATTATAAATATTAAAGCAACTATTTCTGATGTAAATATTTATTAAAAACTCAAAAACAGTCTGATATGTTAACCATTTATAAGTAAAAGTTACCACAATCAATATTAATCATGAAATATTTATACATGGCAAGTCAGTTTTAATGTAAAAGTTTCTTACAACTGAAAATCTCGAATCCCTTTAGGTGGATTTTTTATTGAGTTTATGGAAGGCCTACAAAACTCTTTTGTACATTACAATATAATCAATAAATAATAAAAAATGGATTAATTAAATAAAACAAACTTAATATTAATTTAGAAGCAATACAAACCCTTCAGTTACGACTTTCAAGATATCCAAGCGATCCTCAAGCGTAGGGGGTGGGACATAAATGAGTCTATCTAATCTTCCTGGCCTCAGTAGAGCAGAGTCGACAGAATCTGGACGATTCGTAGCACCTATCACGATCACTTTACTGTCAACGGTGTTTTCCTGAGAATAAGAATTAAATAAAATCTATTAATTCATAAATAATAAATAAGTAACTCATAATTTTATTATTAAGGGGGCTTATTTCCTTTATAGAGTACAGGTATAACTAAAAGCTATGGAGAAATGCTATGTGTTAAATTAAGCCCATAATGTGAAAGTTGGAACAGTGCGACATTTAGCACTTAGTCTTAGATTTTGATTATCAGAACAAATTTATTTTTCGTTCCCTTAGACTGCATAAAACCATTTCATATAAATAGGTATAGTAATAAATGGATAATAGTTTGAACGTATAAAAAAGTAAAGTAAAAAAGATAAAGTATAAAAAAGCAGAAAAATAATATTACTAGATCCGATAGACCCACCAGTCGATAATAAAAAGTATTTTAAGATAAAAGTAAAGGTTGTAAAGGAATTGCAGGTTAAAAAATATATTTAGTACAATTATATGTATAAATAAATGATTGTCAAAAAAGGAACAAAAATAGTTAACACCTATTTATTTGCTAAGGTCTCGCCCCACTTTGAAGAGCTTTATCAGGGCTAAAAAATATTTTGACAATGTAGGATAGTAAGATAAAAAAATAAATAAACTAAGGTGGGGTCAAAAATTATGTATGTAAACATAAGTGAAAAGAAAATTATATGAAAATTAACAAAAAAAATGAATAAAAATAGTTATAGTATAAAAAAAAAATATGTAAATTATTATGTTTAAAATGAACAAAAGACGTAACAACACCAAGAAGAAATAAAAATATTTATTGTATAATAACTATAAATAATATAGAAATATAAATAAAATAGATATAATAAGTATACATAAAAAAAATTATGTACACTAAAGATTTAAAATGACCAAAAGAAGTAATAATATGTAAAAATAGAAAAGTAGATAGAAGAGAAATAAAAAAATAAACACACTAAAAAAAAAAAACTTAAAAGGAAGTAAGTTGGTTATGAATAATGTAGTTTTTAATCATTATTTT
>NW_027114449.1:262862-263418 GCF_000696795.3 Halyomorpha halys | reverse complement strand
TACAAGAAAAAAAAAATACTACTAAAATAAGAAATATACTGTGTTGGAGGAAAATAGTCCGGGTGGCAATCAATAAAGGTATCAAAATAGTAGAACAAAACTACTTTGATACCTTTATTGACCACCTCCCGGACTATCTTCCTCCAATCTACTTCATACGGTCAACTATCTTCCTCCAATCTACTTCATACGGTCAACTATCTTCCTCCAATCTACTTCATACGGTCAACTATCTTCTTCCAACAGAAATATACTATGAATTCCAACATTTACTTTTCACATATAAAAGGAAGATGGTTTGAGTATGGTAAAGAACAAAAAAAATAGTAATTAAACTATTTCATATCAGCCAATGTTTCGCCCCACTTTGCAGGGCTACATCAGGGCTAAAAAAATATATAAACAATTAAAACAGTGAAACAAAGTAAGAGAATAAATAATATGAAATCAATGTAAACTAAGGTGTGGCTGAATATGATTCAAAATATTTTTTTTTTCCTATGCCACAGGAAGTGGGCTATTACGCCATTTTCCCTCTCGCAGCCCAATACAATTT
>NW_027114449.1:262304-262812 GCF_000696795.3 Halyomorpha halys | reverse complement strand
TACTACTAAAATAAGAAATATACTGTGTTGGAGGAAAATAGTCCGGGTGGCAATCAATAAAGGTATCAAAATAGTAGAAGAAAACTATTTTTTCCATTCTTCCAACCACCATTCTGACTATCTTCCTCCAATCTACTTCAAACGGTCAACTATCTTCTTCCAATAGAAAAATACTATGAATTCCAACATTTACTTTTCACATATAAAAGGAAGATGGTTCGGGTATGGTAAAGAACAAAACAAAAAGTAATTAAACTATGAGCTAATGTTTCGCCCCACTTTGCAGGGCTGCATCAGGGCTAAAAAATATATAAATAACCAAAATAGTGAAACAAAGTAAGAGAATAAATAATATGAAATCAATTTCAACTAAGGTGTGGCTCAATATAATTCAACACATATGAAAATTAACAAAGTAAATTAGAGAAAATAAAAATAAGATGTACAGTGAAAAGTGTAAATAAACAATAATTACAAAAAGGTATTAGACAACTAATGAAAAGGAAAT
>NW_027114449.1:261701-262254 GCF_000696795.3 Halyomorpha halys | reverse complement strand
AATTAGAGAAAATAAAAATAAGATGTACAGTGAAAAGTGTAAATAAACAATAATTACAAAAAGGTATTAGACAACTAATGAAAAGGAAATAATAGCTAATAAAAAAGTAGATAAAAAAGAAATATAACAATACAGTTAACACTAATAGATGAAAAAATAAGGGAAATAAGAATAAAGGTCAAGAAAAAAGAAAAAACAATAGTTTTTTGTTTATTATTTTTCTTTTTTATTAAATTTTATTCTTATTTCCTTTGTTTTGTTTATTTATACTTTTCACAGTACATATTCTTATCATTTTCTTTAATTTAAACTGTTCATTTTCTTATAAATTTTCACACATTTTGAATCATATTTAGCCATACTTTAGTTTAATTTTAAAGTGAAAACAGACCTTCCAGAAATAAGCATAGTAGACGAAATCACATATCTAGGGCAAAGGATTTCTTTCAACGATAGGAAATCAACAGAGATTCATACAAGAACAGCCATGGCTTAGCGGAAATATTGGAGCTTGAGAATGATAATGAAGAACAACAATATCAGCTCACCTCTA
>NW_027114449.1:255987-261651 GCF_000696795.3 Halyomorpha halys | reverse complement strand
AAGTAAATTAGAGAAAATAAAAATAAGATGTACAGTGAAAAGTGTAAATAAACAATAATTACAAAAAGGTATTAGACAACTAATGAAAAGGAAATGATAGCTAATAAAAAAGTATATAAAAAAGAAATATAAAAATACAGTTAACACTAAAAGATGGAAAAATAAGGGAAATAAGAATAAAGGTCAAGAAAAAAGGAAAAACAATAGTTTTTTGTTTATTATTTTTCTTTTCTATTAAATTTTATTCTTATTTCCTCTGTTTTGTTTATTTATACTTTTCACAGTACATATTATTATCATTTTCTTTAATTTAAACTGTTCATTTTCTAATAAATTTTCACATATTTTGAATCATATTTAGCCATACCTTAGTTTAATTTTAAAGTGAAAACAGACATTCCAGAAATAAGCATAGTAGACGAAATCACATATCTAGGGCAAAGGATTTCTTTCAACGATAGGCAATCAACAGAGATTCATACAAGAACAGCCATGGCTTAGCGGAAATATTGGAGCTTGAGAATGATAATGAAGAACAACAATATCAGCTCACCTCTAAAAACATTAGCTTTCAATAGCTGTTTATTGCCTGTGTTGTCTCATGGATGCCAAACATCGTCCCTCAACAAGTGCCATGAGAAAAAGATTCAAACATTTCAAAGAGCAATGGAGAGGAGCATAAGAAGAAGCAATAAGCTCAGTAGCTTATCGATAAGGAAAGATACCGGGGTCACAGATATAATCAGGCACGTTAAGAAGATAAAATGGCAATGGCCATCTAATGAGGAAGAACGACGAAAACTGGACCAAAAAACTAACAGAGTGAATCCCCTTGGATATGAAAAGGAACCGAGGCAGACAAAGAAGAAGATGGGTAAACAAGATAAAGAAGGTAGAACGAACACTGTGGTCACAAAAATCAATGACAGAGAATACTGGAAGAAGATAAGCAAACTTTTTGAAGCGAACCAAAGTGCAGATAGTCCCTGTTAAAGACTTTAATACTCCTTAAAGGAAGGTCTATATACACATATATAAAGAAAATTTAGATGTAAATAGTAAATACAGCTATTATAAATGTATATACGTATATAAATAAATACTATTATTATTATCAGTTTAATTTTATTTCATGTTATCTATTCTTATACATTGTTACATTATTTTGGTTTTTTGTATCTTTTTTAGCCCTGATAAAGCCCTATAACATGGGGCGAGACGTTGGTTCACATTAAATAGTTTAATTACTATTTGAGTTTTTGTTTAACGCACCCCAACCTTCTTCCTTTTATATATGATACGATGATCTTCCAATATTACTTTTCACTGTTTTTTTGTCTCCATATTCAACTTCTTTAAGGATAACAGTGCTGTAAACGATTTTTAGCTCAGCAAAGGTGCCATAAAATTTTCTTAGCTTACTTTCATACAACTAAAACTCTACAGAGGTTATTTTGAAAGAACTGCCGATTTTTTGTTACACAAGAATTCACAGACAGAAATTATTTTACCCTTCTTCTTACACTTACTAAGTAAAGCCGTATTGTAAGCAATTATTACTAGATTATTATTATAGATACTTATTATTAGCACATTTTGACCATGAAGGAGGGATTTTTTAACAAATATTATTAAAAACATTTCTAAACTCAATTTAACTTTCATTTAATTTCAACCAAACTGGTCTCTGCAGACTTCATAGTCATCAGTCATTGAGAGACCTAATCTAAAATATAAAGGTCGTCTCATGAAATTCAAAAATTTCTAACTATTGTAATTTTTTTTTTTTTTTACTAATATATTAGCAATATAATAAATTGATCAACATCAAACAAGTATGAAAGACAAGTAAATAGCTGACTGTGGATTTATTTTTTCTAATTATTCTGTAATTCCTTTTATTTGTTATGGTTAATATCTTATTTTCTGTTCTTAACTGTAATGAAAGTCTGAAATTCTAGCTTAAAAGTTGGCACTAATAAATAACTTTTAACTTATTTGTGTTCTTAACTGACCACATCCTTAATTATCTTCTCCTCATATTCAAACAAGTGTCATTTATAATCCAATAACAATGAAACGATGGGCATAGCAAATAATTGAATTTTAACTAAAAGAAGTTTATCAGTGACTTACAACTATTCTTGATTCGCCCTTATATCCTACTCCGTCCATTTCAACAAGAAAAGTTGAAAGAATCGTTTCTTGAGCACTTTTTTCCTTTCCTTCACGACTCCCAACGAGAGCATCTGAAAAAAAAGAAAGAAAATAATTCACATTAATTGTATCACACAATTTATAAATAAATAATTGCAAAAATCATATATGAGGAGAAGATGGTTGGGGGCGAGGTCAGAGAATAACTAAATAAGTTAAAATACTTATTTATTATTATGAGAAATAGTTGACTGTGGATGACTTGTACGAGGAGAAGATGGTTGGGGGTGCGGTCAAAATGAAAAACAAATAAGTTGATGTAACTTATTTAATCGTGCCAACATTGACACAGAATACCACTTGGCAGTTAGTTTTCAAGCTAACAGGTTCGTTTTATTCTCTTTTTTCCCCCTATCTTTATTTTACCACCCCTTCCTTTCTCAGTTTTCCTTACCCACGTTTTTAGTTATGTTCACCATATATTATTATTGTTGTTTTTCAAAATAACTTTTTTTTTCTTCTATTCATTTCTTTTGTTAAACTTTACTTATATTTTGCCTCTTTATCATTTATTATGGTTACATATATTTTCTTTCTATACTTCAATTTTTAAATTATTAATAACTAATATATTCATACTTATTTGCATTATATAACTTCATTTTTATTTTATTTCCTTGATTATGTTATTTTACCTACTTATTCAATTACCTATGAATACATTGTATTTTCCACCTCTCACATTACTTCATTTTATTAATTCCATTCTGTAAAATTATTCACTTTATGTCATTCTGTTTATAGTTTATTTTCTATATTCATTTGTTGTTATCTTATTCTGTTCTTAGCCCTGATGAAGGCTAGAAACTCAAGCTGAAACATTGGCACGATTAAATGAGTTACATCAACTTATTTGTGTTTCATTTTGACCGCACCCTCAACCCTCTTCTCCTCGTAATTATTTATTAGTGCCAACTTTTCGTGTTAGTTAAGAACAAAAATAAGTAGAACTTATACTATTAGTGCTAACGTTTCGGCCAGAATTCAAGGTCTTCTATCAGGGCTAAGAATAAAATGTTCTGAACTAACCGCACCCCCAACCATCTTCTCTTTGTATTAAGTAACCATATTATTATCATTAATTATTTTAATCAATACTAACCTATTTCATCGACAAACAAAATTGTAGGTGATGCATCTCTTGCCCTTTGAAAAAGATTTGTGATGGTTATTTCAGCGTCTCCCACATATGGCGAGAAAAGGTCGGCAGCAGACACTGAAAGAAATGTAATATTGGAGCTGCTAGCCAAGGTTCTGGCGAGGCTTGTCTTAGCACACCCAGGAGGACCGTAGAGTAACACACCTACAATAAATGGAGAATATATAAGTAATATTTGTAAAAAGCTGTAAAACAAAAACCTCATAAAAAAAAATTAAATAAATAAATAAAAATCCTAGATGATATTTCCAATACAGGGGTTTCAAAGTCAAGTGTTCTAACTGAAGGTGTTAATTAATAAACTCAAAACAAGAAAATAATTCTCTGTGGGGGTATGTCTATTAAGGTTCAGTTTAGAATGTATTCACATCTAAAGATTTTCATTGTTATGAGCTATTTAGGTTATTTTAAATTTAAAATACACAATTAAGGAAACCCAATTTAAGAGGCTGGTTGGACCCCAGGAGGAGACCGCTCCAGCGGTTCTAACCTGGGACCGACCAAAACTGCCTATTTTGGTTTCACTGCCCAAAACATTATTATCAATTATTTAAGTTTTATTTGACCCGGAAAAAACATGGTATTAAAAAAATTACTTTTAGTTAAAAAATTTAATTAATTAATGAAGCGGGCAATTGCACCCACTGAAGTCCCACGAGGAAGTTAATAGCGGGTGTATATGCCCGCTGAAGTGTTTTGTTTAGGAAAATGATTTGGATTGGCCACCACTCGGGAGAGTGGGGGATTTCTGAATATTAGATTCATTTTTTAAAAGTTAGTCATTTCTGTAATTCCAAAAATTATTTTTGACTCCCTGGGCATCACACATCATCACCTGCATGGGAATTAGCTCTGATATTATTCATTTTTTTTTTTGTTTACTTATTTTGACAATGTTTTAAACCTATTTATTTGTGTTTTAACTTATTTATTCATTTCTTTTAACTCATTTATATATCAGTTTTTTTATCTTATTTATTTTTTATTTTTAAACTATACTACTTTTGTGACTATTTTATTTTTAATTTATTTCTATACTGTTATCTATTGATAATTTCTTTTAATTTGTGTAAAGGATCAAACATGTACTGCAGATCACTAGACGGGGTAGATATGAAGGAGTGAGATAGGAAGAATAGCATACCGAATGAATAGAGAAAATATAATATGGCTTTGTGCAAGAAGGAGGAAAACAAATCTATATAAGAAAAAATAAAATTGTGAAATTTTTTTTTTTAAATATTGAGGTGTAGATAGTTGACCGTAGATTAATGATTGGAGAAGTCAGCAAAGAATAACATAAATAAACAAAACCATATTTATTTATTTTATGCCAACGCTTCGACCTGAGTTTCAGGTCTTCTTCAGGGCTATAGAACAAAAGAGACAACAACAACATTTAGAGAAACATACAATTGAAAAGGAATAGTATACATACAAATTATTGAATTGAATCATAAATGATAAAAAATTAATAACTGATAATTGAATAGTAAAAAAAATTTAATTGATTGATAATCGTGGAATTAGATGGTAGTAGATTGAAAACAGTGAAAGATGAAATATAATATCTTGTAGGGAAAGAACAACATAAATAAACAAAACTATATTTATTTATTTTATGCCAACGTTTCGACCTGAGTTGAATTTTCAAATATATTTTATTCAGTTTATAGATGATTATTGCTTGAAAAAGGAAAAGGAAGGAAAAAAAACAACTTGTTTTTGCGTCATTGTTAATATATGGTAGTGAATGTATGTATGTCTAGTCATGGGTTGTTGGGTACACTGTGTGTTATAACAACCCAACGTATTTTGGCAGCATTGCCAAATAAAGCATTTCTCTCTGCAATGTGTTTTTCTCTTGACCACACTCCGAACTTATTCTTAGATTATTATATCTAATAATTAAGATAACAATTTCCGCATTATCAATACTTTAAGAATTACCAGAAGGCTTTTTAATATTTAATCTTTTAAAGGCTTCAGGATGTAACAGCGGCCATTGGATAGATTGGTTCAGTAACTGCTTGACCCTCGTGAGACCTCCAAGCTGCCTAATATCTAGCTTCTGTGATCTTACGACACCAAGCTCTCCTCGAATGGAACTGGGTTCAATCAGGTAGATCATTTCATTTAAGGCATCGAATAATTCTTCTTCACTAAAACTGATTTTTTAATTTAAAAAATATTAAAATACATAAATAAAGCAAATCTTACAATTTTAAAAAGGAATTAAATTAAAGCAATAATAATCTAATATTTATATAAGTAATTTACTGATAAGT
>NW_027114449.1:255545-255887 GCF_000696795.3 Halyomorpha halys | reverse complement strand
TATAATATAATGTAAGGATTAGTAGTTAATTTTATGAATATAAAATATACTTTTAAGTCCTTTTCTAATGTTTTTAAGGGGAGGTTTAAGCCATAAAAAGTCTTCTATAAATCCATTTTTACATGAATATAGTACTTTTTCAGGTTAGAATGATATATAATATGTATACTTTATATCAATACTTCTTTATAAAAAAAAAATAAACATAATATAAGTACAGTTTAACTAATATTGTCTTGAAAATTTACGAGTACAGGAGGCTGTATACGCCTCTAAACACATTAGAAAATTATAACCATAATGAAGTAGATTTAAAATTATTATCTAAAAAGTTATTTCAAT
>NW_027114449.1:252123-254046 GCF_000696795.3 Halyomorpha halys | reverse complement strand
AGCCCTGATGAAGCCCTGCAAAGTGGGGCGAAACGTCGGACATTAAAATAGTTTAATACTATTTGTTCTTTTTTTGACCGCAACCCTGACCATCTTCTTATATTTAAAAGAATTTTAGTTTAATTTTTGTAAAAGTTAATATTTTCTGCAAAAAATTAAAATTTTCTCAGAAATTGTCTAATTTTATAGCACAATCATATGACCCATTAACACATATGCCAACTTGTTTAGTTAAAAAATAATAGCTATATACTAGAAAACTGTTAAATGTATTAAATATTTTAAACTTTAAACAGGACTCATGGATTGGTATATAATAACCATTAGATACATATAGCATAATGGAAATATATAATATAAAAAATATCTAAAATTATATAAAATATTTTTTTCTCGGCTTCTGGCGCATAGGTAAGAACCTTCGGACACATGCCTAATATTTTTCAACATAGCATCACCAATAGAAGTTTCATTGCAATCGATTAATTAAACCTTAATTAATAAAACTTTTTTAACAACCCATCTTCTAGATGAAAGTACTAAAAAGAACTCAGGATATGCAAAAGAGAGAAAAAATTTCTTAATTATATTTCTGTTAAAATTTAATGGTTTTGGGCAAGAATGTTACAAGCTATAGTTTTTAAAAACAATTAGAATTATGTGCAAACTGCTGCTTAGTTTCTCTATAAAGTTAGTTATTATGTTTCTTTGTTTAACACCATAATTCCAACATGTTTATCTACAATATTATGGAATATGAACTATAAAAAAACATTAAAAAATAATAACAACTTCAATCATATACCCTCAACAAGCATTGTAGAATTTGTTAAAACTGTTTTACTAAATAATATTCAACATGTGGCTTATCACACTTTTGCCTCACAAGCCCAGCAACAATATCAAAACTTTTTATTTATTCCTACTTTTATTATTAATTATATTACTTTGTTTCCTTCCTGCCTTCCTGATTAATTACTTTCAATTTGGCTCTTTTAACGAGCATCTTCAAATCAGCAATTACGAAACCAGGAGTCTTTCGGGCAATTTCCATTAATTTTTCCTTAGAAAGAATATTAGCACAAAAACTACTCAGCATTTCACAGCGTTCTTCTTCATTTGGTATGCCAATAAAAACCTAAAATCCAGAATATTTTTTCACAGTTGAAAATAAAAAAAATTAATTACATTGGGAGGTAGATCATAAGAACATTAGTTAAAAAAAACTCACTCGAGTTACTTTCTATCAATTACTTGATAGTTTCTAAATTGACTAATAATAACTGATATATTAAATAAATAAGCATTAACAAAAAAAAAAATGTATTTTGAACAGACCCTCAAATTAAGGAAACAATATCATGCCAAGAGCAATCAAAGCCTTAATAGTACAATAGCCGGAGAGAAAAAAAGTCAGTTATTTCACCCAATTTTTGGTTACTTTAATAATAACTATATATAATTAGTAGTCAAAATTGATGAGACTGGCAAGTATAGTTAGAGGAATACAAAATGACGACGGTTAGAAAATGTTTAAAAAAATTAATTTTTCATTCGAAGCTCCATATCTTTAAAACTACCAACAACACTAGAAACCCTAAGACAATTTCATTCAAAGTATAAATCATAAATTAAAAATATTATCTGAACAACTATAAATTAACATTTTGTGAATTTATTTTGTCAAATATCACTCCTATGAAGGTAATTCATGAATTATTGTCTATACAATACTATTATTTAACTAGTTTTAATTTTAGTGCTGGCAGACAACTGTACGTCAAATAATTCCTGAGATATGATTTTTCTAAAATCCAAAAAGTTTGTCCAAACAACTAGAAATCAACATTTTGTGTATTTATTTTATCAAGTATCATAAAAAGTATTACTCCTACGAAGATAAACGTTAGTAACAACATTATA
>NW_027114449.1:251395-252073 GCF_000696795.3 Halyomorpha halys | reverse complement strand
CAAACAACTAGAAATCAACATTTTGTGTATTTATTTTATCAAGTATCATAAAAAGTATTACTCCTACGAAGATAAACGTTAGTAACAACATTATATTCCATTAAACTAAGTTTAATTTGAGTGCTAATAGACATCTGTATGCCACATGTTTCCTGAGATTTAGATTTCTTAAAATAAATTCACCAACTACTGATTTCCAGTGCATTTTTTTTTTATGAAATGTTTCTTTATAAAAAGATATATCTCGGGAACTATTGAATGTAAACAGCTCTGTTAGGACTTATATTTTAGCAAATTTACTCTGCTTTAAATGAGGTTCTATTAGGTTTTCTAGTGTTGTTGGTAGTTTTAAAGATATAGAGCTTGGATTGAAAAATTAATTTTTTTTAACATTTTGAAACAGCCACCATTTTTTATTCTTCCTAATTATAATTGGCAGACTCATCAATTTAGACTATTAATTATACATAGTTTTCATTAAAGTAATCGAAAAGTGGGGTGAAATAACTGACTTTTTTTCGTTTCTTGGACACTTGGACTACTAGGAACCAACAAATAATTTTTTTTTAAACTTATTTATCCATTCAAGTGTTTCCTATAACCGGCTTTTTTATTATATTTTCCTTTTAATCTATGTGTTATTCTTATTCTCGTAAAATGTATCTATTTGTTTGTTCT
>NW_027114449.1:245430-249880 GCF_000696795.3 Halyomorpha halys | reverse complement strand
TTAAAAACAAACAGTTTTCAATTAAATAACAAAATGTACATAATGAAAAGTGCGGAAGAAAATGTCAATGATGAGTTATTCAATTAACATGTCTATAAGAAAATGATAAAGATGATAGAATGGGCAAAAAAGAAAACAAAATATATATTACAATGGATGAAAGATACACAGTAATATCATCATCATGATTGGCGCGACAGCCCGTTATCGAGCCTGGGCCTCCACTAGTAGCTTCTGCCAGGCCATCCTGTCTTCTGCTGCAATTCTCCAGTTTCCCAGAAGGACCCAGGCATCCGTAGATACAGTTTCCAGCCATCTCATGTTCGGCCTACCCACTCTTCTCTTTCCATATAGGTGCTCGGATAGGACCTTATTAGGGATGTCATCGCCGCAGTAATATAGATGAGTAAAAAATAATAATAAGCCAAAATAAATATAGAATGTCCAGAAAAGTGAATAAGAAAGGAACAAGAGAGAAGAGATGTGTGAAAGTGGGGAAGGTAAGAAATATTTAAAAAAGACAGAGAAACTTACTGCGACTTAGGCAGAGATGCTATAGGGACCATATTGTCAGGTAGATAGCGGGCATACAAATACAAAAATACGTTAAACCAAGAGGAAATAGTTACTAGTATATAACTAAATATTAAAGGCTTTTTAGATAAAATAAATGAGGTAGAAAAAAAATTAATCTAAAGGTCAATAGGGTAAAATTACAAACTAGTGAGAAATAACTATGAAAGCGAAAAGTAAGAAAATTGTAGAAAGTATAGTTGAACTAAATAAGCAATGATAAAGATGATAAAATGAAAATGACCTGTAGATTGTAAGAAATAATAAAAGGTGAAAATAAAGTATCTTTGCCGACCACGCTTCTGACCATCTTATCCTCATATAAGCAGAAATCAATAAAAGAGAGGATATGCATTTACCTTCCTTGCATAGCAATCTGGCATGTTCAAATTTTTCTTTTAATAAGCGTTCAGTTTCACCTGGTTGTGGTCTGTTAAGCTCTGGCCCATCTATTGTTAAAAGTGTTGCCTTAAAATCCAACGCTAATTTACTAATTAAAGTTTTTTTACCACAACCGTCAGGACCAATAACTAAAATCTAAAGTTTTGTTGCTATTATAATACAAATAGTTCTAAAATATTTCAATAATTAAAAACAAGACAAGCCTCAAACTAAATGCTGATAAATAGTAGATCTAACTTTATTGAAAAAAAAAAGTTTTACCAAGACATTAATAGATGATATAGAATTAATTCAAAGTTAATTTAATGAATGACATTTTCAGGAGCCTGGGTTTTTCTGGCTTGAATGGTAACACTATATACAGCACAGTACATACACATACAGACTAATGTCAACTACGGACCTTCAAAAAAGAACAAAGGTACAGAATCTAGCAAACAAGTCAGGAGGCACTGAAGAAAGAGTCCCTCCATCTGAATCGGACTCTGAGAAGGAGTGGTGGGGGGGCAATGCACTAATAGGGGTGGATAGCTCCCACAACATACAGATGAAGCAACAAAGAAAAACCATGAGCTATACAATCTGTATAAAGATGTTAACATAGTGTAATTTATCAAAGTGAGAAGACTTTGTTATGTTAGTCTCCGCTTGGATAAGCCTGAACACTCACAAAAAGCCATAACAGAGGAACTTCACCCAACAAGAATGTAGAAGTCCAGCACAAGATGTCTATAAAGTATGATGATGAGAGATATTTGACCGTGGATAAATTATATGAGGAGAAGATGGTTGGGGGTGCGGTCAAAATATAACACAAATAAGTTTAAATAACTTATTTAATAGTGTCAACATTTCGGCCAGAATTTCTAGCCTGAACTTCCGTAACCTGAATTTCTTGCCGAAACATTGGCAACGTGATAGGCGAGGCCGTCTGACCTAGCAACAATTATTTATCTATTGGCAGAAGATCGTTGACTGTAGAAAGGTAGTCTGGGTCGTGGTCAATAAAGGAACAAAATAGTTAAAAAGAAAAAAAATATTTGATGGTAACTAACATTTCAGCCCACTTAGCAGGGTTCCATCAAGGCTAAAAGAAAACAAGATACCAACATTGGAGGATGTGATAAGAAAATTAGAATACATAAACAAAAAGAGTAAGAAATTATACAACATTTTACAATTAATAATAAGTACTGCCATGTCTGATAGAATTGAAAACATATGGCTGAGTATTTACAATTCTATCAGACATGCCTGTATTAATTTAGTAGTATTATTAATTAGTTTTCTATTCATCTATATTTTTTATATTTCCTCTTAACTTAAGTTTTCTCTTTCATTTAAATTTTTTTTGTATAATTTCTTAGTCTCTTTGTATATATTCTAATTTTCTTGTCACATCTTACAATGTTTGTATCTCGTTTTCATTACGCCCTGCAAAGTGGGGCAAAACATTGGTTACCATTAAATAGTTTTTATTTTTTACTATTTTGTACATTTAATGCCAATTATTATCTACTCTACATATCAATTACATACATACATATATAATGTATTTATTATTTGTTTATTAATATGGAAATGGATTATACAACCTAAAAAAATTCACAAATAAAAAAAAATTCAGTACATTGATATGAGTCAGACCCACTTATCGCACTATGGATTAAATTTGTTTAACACTTTAAAACTGCAAAATATTAATTACTACTTGGCCTACATAATGAATGATAAGATTTATTACAGTTTTCTCAATAAAAAAATCCAGATAGAAGATCAAAATTGTTATTGGGCACCCTTCACCGATAAATCAATTGACAGTAACAACTCATAACAAAATTGTATTTGAAAATCTACACCTAGCAATATCTAAAATATAATAAACCACAATCATGGTTTGAAATCAAAGTAATAGCTTAAAAAATAAGATAAACAATTTAAATTCATAAAAACACCTTGAGAGATGAAATGAGATTCAAATGAGAGTCATCAGACAAAGCATTTTTCATTGCAATAAAATACTGTCTCAGTTTTTCATAAGGTCCATTTAAACCAGCCAAATTCACATCTATGCAGTTCTCTTGAAGTTGAGAATATCTTTCATAACAAGTGATTTCATCAATTATAATTTTAGTAGAGCTAACGACTTTTCCAGCAGGTATATTGCCAATGCTAGAAACAACTACTGAGTGAAGCCCAATAGAGTTGAGGAATTTCAAATTTTCAACATCTATTATTTCATTATTCACATGAACAAAAATTTGTAAGATTTGTTTTATTATTTTTTTCAAGGCATTAGGTTTGTTTTCCCATTCTCTTATTCTCCAAGCCGATTCGAATATTACGCACAAATGTATTGTTTTGATGTAATTAATATTATTGAGGATTGTTATGTCTTCATAGGTCATGGTTTCAGTTTCAGGAACCCCCCTCGCTTTAGGTAAACATTGGACAGTCTTATCCAATATACAAACATTCTCTTGGAGCAAAGGATTGACACATATCCTAACAAGATACTTGTCATTGCTGCTAACAGGAATGAGAGCATATCTTCCATAATGCTCTTCGAGGATGGTATCAGAGAAATAACAGCGCTGTAAGCTTGTTAAAGTCTGCTTGCTAACAACAATTTTATATATCATTTAAATCTTAAAGTTAAAAAATATTGCACTGAGTGTATAACAACAATTCAAATGTAAACATGAAAACCTAACTGAAACCTCCATCTCTACAAAGTAAACAACGTGACTACCACATGGCGAATTTAAAGAAACTGAACTATGTGATGGTTAATAATAGCGCGTACATGACATTCAGAGTGCAAATGAACAATGTATTTGATAATAATAAATATATATTATTTAAAATAAAAAAAAATAAAAAAAAATGAATAAGGTGGTTTGATAAAAAAAAAAAAAACTGTCAACAGATAGCAGCACACACCAAGAAAGTGGGCGCAAATGATAGTTCAAGATGTCATCACAAGATGCCAGCACCAACCAAGAAGGAATTTCTGACGTTTAATTCCAGCTTAAAAAAATTTATTTTGTATTAGGAGAGTAGGAATTAGCAGGAGCTTTATTATTGGTGCCAGATCTGTTCTACTGTTTTTATATATCTCCTACAATCTTTTATTACAAAACAAAATTTTAGAGCTTTATTCCACAATTGGAAATTTCAATTTAAAAAAAAAATTCACACAGTGAATATCCAATTTTTATTTTTTTAAATAAAGAAATAAATTTTGCAAAATAATTTTTATTTTTAAAATTAAGAGATAGCTGTTATATAGTAAAATGTGTGTGTCTAACTTAATTTTATATTTTGTTTTTTACTCTAATATTATGGTGACATATATTTTCTTTCTTTCAATTTTGTTTTTTCCATAATTTTAATTTTTAAATTATTAATAAACTAATATATTCATATTCCCTTGCATTACATAACTTAAAACTTCTATTTTATTTCATTAATT
>NW_027114449.1:239693-241839 GCF_000696795.3 Halyomorpha halys | reverse complement strand
AAGAAAGTGGGCGCAAATGATAGTTCAAGATGTCATCACAAGATGCCAGCACCAACCAAGAAGGAATTTCTGACGTTTAATTCTAGCTTAGAAAATTTTATTTTGTATTAGGAGATTAGGAATTAGCAGGAGCTTTATTACTAATGCCAGATCTGTTCTACTGTTTTTATATATCTCCTACAATCTTCTATTACAAAACAAAATTTTCGAGCTTTATTCCACAATTGGAAATTTTAATTTAAAAATAAAAATTCACACAATGAATATCCAATTTTTATTTTTTAAAATAAAGAAATAAATTTTGCAAAATAATTTTTATTTTTTAAATTAAGAGATAACTGTTATATAGTAAAATGTGTGTGTCTAACTTAACTTTATATTTTGTTTTTTATTCTAATATTATGGTTTCATAAGTTACATATATTTTCTTTCTTTCAATTTAATTTTTTCTTTCCATAATTTTAATTTTTAAATTATTAATAAACTAATATATTCATATTCCCTTGCATTACATAACTTAAAATTTCTATTTTATTTCATTAATTATGTTATTTTTACTTACCTATTCAATTACTTATATATACATTTTATTTTCCACTTCCTTCATCACTTTAATTTTATTAATTTCATTCTGTACAATTATTTACTTTATGTCATTCTGTTTATATATATGCTTTTTTTTGTATTCATTGGTTGTCATCTTGGTGTTTGTTTTTAGCCCTGATGAAGGCTAAAAATTCTGGTTGAAAAGTTGGCACTATTAAATAAGTTATTTAAACTTATTTGTGTTGTATTTTGACCGCACCTCCAACCATCTTCTTCTCATATATAGATCTATTGAATATGAAGGAGCTGGTCATGATGTGGTCAAAAGAAAAAAAAATAATTAGCAACTATTTATTTCCCGATGTTTCGTCCCACTTTACAAGGCTTTATTAGGTCTAAATGACAAGATACAAACATTAAAAAGTATGAGACTATTAGAATAGAATATACATAAAGAGTTATGTATAAAAAAAACAGAATAAAAATAAACTAGAAATAGAAATTAGTAGAATAATTATTAATAACACATATATGAATGAACGATAGAATTGAAAATGTACTACTGGAGTAACATATTTTACATACAGAGTATATACTTACTATAATTCTCCTGTAAATAGGAAATACCTTTTGTATTGATATCCTCTTTCTCTGTACTTGGAAATATCTCTTTTTGTTTATTAATTCTATTCTATTTGTTACTGCCATTATTTATTAAGTTAAAGGTACTTGATTTACAAATATAATAAATCTTATCTGTATCTGTTATACATTTTTGTTTATAGATTTCAAATATTTATGGATGAAAGATATGACTAATTTAGCTATTTCATCAACTGCCTTGTTATCCGGAATCCCTATGTGACCCTTAATCTACCTAAATATTATTTTTTATTTCCTTTTATTGATTAATAAAATGGTTTTTTATTATTTCCATTTGGGTACTATTCCATAATATCTTGTTCCATCTTGCATGTCAGAAGCTACAGAGGTGAAAGAAATATAGGGATTGACTATTTATTTAGTTTTAGGGAATTTATATATTTCGACTAATCATTACATCTTCATATCCTAGGAAGCAGGTTCACTACAGTGCCTTTGTTAAGTGAATTTAAAAAATGTTTATATTAATTTCATTTATTACGTTACTACTTACTTTAAGGACTAACAATTTTTAAACATACAGATTATTACTACATATATTGTCAATGAATTTAATTTTTTATTAATTAGTTTTTTACTGATTTTATGGTTACTATCCATCCTTTATCTTTTATATTTTATATTTATATGTTTTTTCTGCATTTTATTTATATTCATCTGTTACTTCCACCTTATATTTATATTTATTACTTTATAATTAATTTTTTTATTATATAATTTATTCACCTTGGTACCTCTATTGAATTTTGTCTATTTTCTTTTCTTCACTGTATTATATTTATTGTAACCATTCTTTTGTGTACTTTATTCATATATATTTAACATAATTTCTCCTTATTATGTGTATTCAGAAATTTTTTTTCTGTTACATTGTAGCCATGACTCAACTCCTATGGGTTCTTGGAGCCCTCCTCTTAAATTGGACACCCTTAATTGG
>NW_027114449.1:235556-239643 GCF_000696795.3 Halyomorpha halys | reverse complement strand
AATAATTATTAATAACACATATATAAATGAATGATAGAATTGAAAATGTACTACTGAAGTACAATATATTACATATAGAGTATAATCTTAGTAATGTGAATGAACAGATACAAAATAACTTAAAATATGTTGACAATGAAAGATAATAAATAAGATCACAATAAAGTATACTAAGGTCGGGTTAAACTTATGTTAATACAAGTGAGTAATTATATGAAAATGAATAAAGAGAAATAAAAATAAGATGTACAACAACAAGTATATATGTATACATATTAGTTAAACATACAGTATTAGGTTTATTAATTCTAGTATTAATAGAAAAGTAGATATAAGAGAAATAAAAAATAAAAAATAGTGCACCCAATGACTTGGAAAACAAGGAAAATAAGATGAGAAAAATTAAAGTCAAGAGAAATACAATAATAATAAATAAACTATCTTTTGTTCCTTTTGACCATACCCCCGACCATCTCCTTCATATTCAGTTACGATCAGTTATTTTTATATATGAAAACTATTGAAGAATGAACTCAGAAAAACTATGAGTGACTGCTAAAATTATAGCAGAAAATTATATGATACAAGTAGGATACATTTTTCTAATGCAATCTCCAAGGCCTAAATAATACATTAAAAATAATGTAGAATTCCTAGTGAGTCCAGAAAAATGGTTTCCGCTATGTTTTGAAACTAAATAAAGATAGTTCCTCTATTCCCGAACCAGATATTCTGAAAGATATTCCTCTATTCCCTATTTTACTGAAAACCATCTTTTGTGAAATTCCTTACTATACTTCTCCTGTAAATAAGAAATACATTTTGTATCGGTCCTCTTTCTCTGTATCTGGAAATATCTCTGCATGAGTATTTCTGATCGTGATTATTTGTTTTGAAACATATTTAGGAATTCATTATTGCTGCTTCTTTTTCTGTCTTACTAAATAATTCAAACCTTGGTCCCCCTCCTGCATCTATGCAATATACTTCTTGGAAACATATATAAAAGTTCTTCTTCAGCATTCAATTAATTTTTAACTTTTCTTTAAATTATTGTGCCAGCTTTATCTTTAGCTAAATTAAATAATAAAAATTAATTAAATTTTTAAAAGTTTGAGTTTAATTTTAATTTTTTTTTTTTAACAAAAGAAAATATTTTATGGATAGTTACTTAGTTAGTTCTTGAAATCAAAATATGTATATAAATAAAAATAGATGTGTTTGTGTTCCTATATTTCCCTTTGCAGCAAAAATTATCAAGCACAGATGATATTCGTGTCTGGTAGTAGTCTCAAGTCTTCTAGTGCTCTATTGTGTTTTTTGTTATTTTTTTTGTTTTCCCTGTGTAGGTGGCCGCCAAATATTAATTATCTATATTCTTTTTGTTTAATAATTATATTATATTTGTCACTGATATTATTTATTTAGTTAAAGGTACATGATTTACAAATATACTAAATCTTATCTGTATCTGTTATACATTTTTGTTTATAGATTTCAAATATTTATGGATGAAACATATTTTTGCATAATCTACTACTTTTAATATATTATCATAAATAATATTTTGATTTTTATCTAGATCTTTGAACAATATTTCTCATTTTTTTTTTTTTCAGACATTCAAGTTTTATGTGTCTAAGAGTCTCGTTGCTGCTACAATTTTCTCATTGAAAAATTTCAGCTATGCCTATTTTGTGCAGGTAGTTATGGCAAAACCCATGATTCGTCCTAAATCTAATATAAGTTTATATGATGTCTTTACCTAAGTTTGTTTGTGAGAAACACGGTTATCAAATAATATGAGGAAATATATTTTTGTAGAACTGCCCAGGGGGATCCTCTCGATATTGTTTTTTACAGTTTTTTATCTGCCTAATTTAATCATTTAATAATCATCGGTGTATAGCAACTTAGTAGAACTAAACTGACCTATTGTAATGACTAATTTAGCTATTTCATCAACTGCCTTGTTATCTGGAATCCCTGTGTGACCCTTAATCTACCTAAATATTATTTTTTATTTCCTTTCATTGATTGATAATGGTTTTTTATTATTTCCATTTGGGAACCATTATGGTTGCATGTCAAACATATTTCACATCTGCAGTACTTTCAAGTACCTGGGAGGAGTTGTGACAGAGAACAATAATTTAGAAGTAGAAATTAAGGGCAGAATGGTAGCAGGAACCAGATGTTTGTATGACCTGCTCTCTGATACAAAAGTCTTTCCAGGAAAGGAAAGCTTTTGTTGTACAAAACAATAATTAGGCCAGTGGTAATGTATGGCAGTGAGACATGGACTCTAACCAAGGAAAATAGAAGATCTCTACTTGTTTGGGAGAGAAGAGTCCTGAGAAAGATCTTTGGATGCCGTTAGAGAGGAGAACAGGTGGAGAATCAGAAGCAATGACTAAATAAAGGAATTGCATGGAGAGCCTGATATCCTCTGTGCTATAAGGAAGAGCAGGCTAAGATGGTTAGGACATGTGGAAAGGATGGAGCCCTGGAGGCTGCCTAAAAGGATGCTAAATAGTGCACCAGGAGGAAGAAGGAAAAGGGGCAGACCCAGGCATTGGTGGCTGGATGATTTGGAAGATGATTTGAGAGGGATGGAAATTGAAAATTGGAGGAGTCTCCCTGGAGACCGGGAAGTATGGGAGGGAATGGTGGCAGAGGCCCAGGTCCTACAAGGACTGTAGCACCCCACAGTGAGTGAGTGAGTGAGTGATGGTTGCATGTCAGAAGATACAGAGGTGAAAGAAATATCGTGGTTGACTTAGGGAATTTTTATATTTCGACTAATCATTACACCTTCTTATCCTAGAAAGCAAGTTCACTACACTGCCTTTGTTAAGTAAGTTTAGAAAATATTTATACTAATTTCATTTATTAGGTTACTACTTACTTTAAGGACTAACAATTTAAAAACATACAGATTATTACTACATATATTGTCAATGAATTTAATTTTTTATTAATTAGTTTTTTACTGATTTTATGGTTACTATCCATCCTTTATCTTTTATATTTTATATTTATATGTTTTTTCTGCATTTTATTTATATTCATCTGTTACTTCCACCTTATATTTATATTTATTACTTTATAATTAATTTTTTTATTATATAATTTATTCACCTTGGTACCTCTATTGAATTTTGTCTATTTTCTTTTCTTCACTGTATTATATTTATTGTAACCATTCTTTTGTGTACTTTATTCATAT
This sequence comes from Halyomorpha halys, assembly GCF_000696795.3. Taxonomy (NCBI): domain Eukaryota; kingdom Metazoa; phylum Arthropoda; class Insecta; order Hemiptera; family Pentatomidae; genus Halyomorpha; species Halyomorpha halys. Next base: position 236,414 of record NW_027114449.1, on the reverse strand, counting down.
ATATTTAACATAATTTCTCCTTATTACGTGTATTCAGAAATTTTTTTTCTGTTACATTGTAGCCATGACTCAACTCCTATGGGTTCTTGGAGCCCTCCTCTTAAATTGGACACCCTTAATTGGGTAAAAATCTGGTGGTGGAGCATGATTCTGACCAAATCACCTTCTTGCACAACCGTTGGTATAGTAACAGTGCTTCTTTACAAAGTACTGAACCCTTGACCCTTGATGGGCTGTAGCTGTACAGAGTTAATTTTTAATTTAATTATGTATATTATCATTTGATGTCTGCCTATATTTAATATTTTCTTAAGTTTTCCAATGTTATGTTTACGTTAACATTATTTTATATCTAGAAATATAAGAAGATGGTCAGGGATGTGGTCAAAAAAGAACAAATAATTTTTTAACTATTTAATGTCTGACATTTCGCCCCACTTTGCAGGGCTTCATCAGGGTTAAAAAGATACAAAAAACAACTAAGAACATTACAACAATAAGATAGAATAAGGTGAATTAAGGTAGGATACATATTATATAAAAATTGAGTGATAAGGAAATTATACATAAATAAGGAAAATGATATAAAATATAAATAAGTATGATTAACTTATTTTAATGTGCCGACGTTTCGGGTAGAGTTTCTAGCCTTCTTCAGGGCTAAAAACAAAACAAGATAACAACCACAGTAAGTATAGAAAAATAAAAAGAAAGTATAAACAGAATAATGGGAGTATAAACAGAATAATTCTTCCTATCACCTTTTGTCATCACCCTCTCACACACTCTCTTCTTCTAAAAAATTTTTCCACTTTTTATTTTTTATTTTCACCCTCCCGTAACGTTTTCTTTATAAAA
>NW_027114449.1:234706-235506 GCF_000696795.3 Halyomorpha halys | reverse complement strand
ATATATCACATTAACTTCACGATTTGGAACATGCTAAATATCACAATTTATAAGCCCCATAAATTATCAACAAATATTTCATCAAACACCAGTCAGTATAGTACAAGTCAGTTAGAAAAAAAAATATCTACTCAAATCTAACATAGTTAGGAGAAGTAATAAAATTAAATTATTTAGCAAAAGCATTTAAAAGACAATCTAACTTTTGCATATACATTTACATATTTTAATTGTTCTAAAATTTCTTTTTATTTAATTTATAAATTATTAGCTTATATAAATGATTTTTACTTCACCATTTAGGTATACTATTTTGTTATTAGTTTATATTATAATCTAATAGTTTGTAGATTATTGTTATTTTCATTACAATGATTGTTGAATTATTTAATTCACAGGCTAACTCTATTTGTACAGGGGTTGCCCCATAAACAAATGAATAAATTATCATCATCATTACACTTTAGTTTACTTTTATTACATTTTATCTATTCTCTTGCTTTGTCACATTATATTAGTTGTTTGTATCTTTTTTAGCCCTGATGAAGCTCTGCAAAATGGGACGAAATGTTGGCTCATAATAAATAGTTTATTTTCAATTTGAGTTATTTTGACCGCACCTGGACCATCTTCCTTTTGTATATTAGTACATATCAGCGGTGGGCAAACATTAGCTATACCTAACTCGTAGCTATAGTTGCCGTGGATAAATAAATATTGTTTCCATGGCAATTTTAGCTATTAGTTTCATAATTGCCCAACTCTGGTACATATATGTAAATAATGAAAATTTATGAATA
>NW_027114449.1:227724-234656 GCF_000696795.3 Halyomorpha halys | reverse complement strand
TATACTTTCTTTTTATTTTTCTATACTTACTGTGGTTGTTATCTTGTTTTGTTTTTAGCCCTGAAGAAGGCTAGAAACTCTATCTGAAACGTCGGCACATTAAAATAAGTTAATCATACTTATTTGTGTTTCATTGACCGCACCCCCAACCATCTTCTCCTCATTTATCATCCACGGTCAACTATCTCTCATAATTAATTAGGTATAAAATATAATATTATTTTATATCTTTTGCTTTCAAATGTAACTAATTTGTTAACAGCAAATCCCCCCATCACCACTCCTCTATCCTGTTGGTCTTCTCATCCGCCTTCAGCTTCATTTTTGTTCTTACCTGCTTTCAGTAAGGTGGGTGTCCTATACTGTTCAGTATTTTACTTTTTCTCTTGGCCTTTATTTTATTCTTATTTCTATTTTTCCATTTTTTAGTGTGTTTTTATTTCTATTTTCATTAATTGTCAAATACCTTTTTGTAATTCTTATTTATTTATACTTTTCACTCCACATCTTATTTTTATTTTCTTTAATTTACTTTTATTCATTTTTATATTAATTTTCACATATTTTAAATCATATTTAACTATGCTTTAATTTACTTTTTAGTAAACATTTTAGTTTACATTTTAAACACTTTTTTAGTTTACTTTTTGTTTTTTTACTCTAATGTTGAAATCCCAGTGTGGGTTTACCATCTGTTATTAGCTTATATATTATAATTTGATAGACTATTATTATTATTTAATTTATAAATTATTAGCTTATCTAAATGATTTTTACTTCCCCATTTAGGTATACTATTTTGTTATTAGTTTATATAATAATCTAATAGTTTGTAGATTATTGTTATTATCATTACAATGATTGTTGAATTATTTAATTTACAGGCTAACTCTATTTGTACAGGGGTTGCCCCATAAACAAATAAATAAATTATCATCATCATTACACTTTAGTTTACTTTTATTTCATTTTATCTATTATCTTGCTTTGTCACATTATATTAGTTGTTTGTATCTTTTTTAGCCCTGATGAAGCTCTGCAAAATGGGTCGAAATGTTGGCTCATAATAAATAGTTTATTTTCAATTTGAGTTATTTTGACTGCACCTGGACCATCTTCCTTTTGTATATTAGTAAATATCAGCAGTGGGCAAACATTAGCTATACCTAACTCGTAGCTATGGTTGCCATGGATACGAATTCATGAATGAACCATTGATAAATAAATATTGTTTCCATGGCAATTTTAGCTATTAGTTTCATAATTGCCCAACTCTGGTACATATATGTAAATAATGAAAATTTATGAATATGTATTATTCTAATTTTCATTTTTTTTTTTTTTTTTTTTTTATATACTTTTCACTTCCATGGGAGAGATTTTCGAGTTTCTAGACTGGGTTTTGGTATTAAAACATATTATCATGGGATACGAAACTAAAATTGGGAATACTGGGTAACTTTTTGGTTCTAACGGACATAAAAAGGAAAAAAAAAAATAGTCGAAACAAAACTTTCAAAATATTTTATTATCATATTTCTGTATGTATATATATTCACAATATTTTAGATTATTTACACTAATATAAATATAAAAAATATAAAATAGCTTATAAATAAACAATAAAATAAAAAATCATAATATATCAACTTAAAGCTTACGATTTACAAATATCAAATAATAAAATTTAAATATTACAAATAAATTTATTTCATCATAATTTAGAAACTAATTTTCTAAAACACATCAATATATATATATATTTCAATTTCGTATAATATACATTTAATTCATAGCAGTTTACAACCATATTTCAGTTATCAGTAAGCTCAAATATGTTCAGTATAAATAAATTTACTAGATTCTTAGCTACAAAATGGTAAAATAAAGAATTATTTTAATACAGCTTAGTGTTGACAGTTCGTATTCCAATTTACTACATGAACGAATATAGCATTTTACAACATAAACTAACAGAGGTAACTTTGTTTGTAAAGAAAAATCATAACATAAAATGAAATGGTTTCTCAAGATAAGTTAATTATTCTATTAAGAAGTGTAGTTCCTATTTAATACTTTGTTTTTAAATGTTGAACCTTTATAACTTTTTATGCTGATATTTCATTATTACGAAGGATTAAAATTAAACAAATGTGTACACAATTACTCCAGTATAAAAGAAATTCACTTATAATTCGAATTGAAAATATATGACACTAACAGCAATTAAATGGTAATTTTTTTTTTTTTTTTATAGGCAACATAAATTAAATATTGAAGATCATTAATTTCAATATGAACACTAGGCGAATAAAACTGATGTAGACCAGAAAGTATCTTGGTACTTCATCATCTTTTAAAAATAAAATTGATTTATTATACAAATCTAATTTTAAACAGACAAAATCTATATAGACAGTGGGACTTAAGTTTCAGCCAAGTACTGACAATTCCCTGTTGTGGTATTGAGATATTATGACAGTATTTTAACTACATACTGACAGCAAACCTGAACCCACAGTTCAATTTTAAATGACTAATAACAAATGATTAAGGTTATGAAAGATACTGCTAACTATCAAGCAAAACCAATAAATATCAGATTACACGATGGTAGTGGCTGCAACTGCCACCATGGAAATCAGCCTTTAGTTGTTGATGAAAATCTAACAAACAGTATTTTATTTTTTAAAAAGTTATAGGTACGCTACGCATTGCCTTGCAGCTCAAGTAAGATTATAATTTTTATTTATTCAAAAATGACACTATTTAAACAGATTATGAACAATTTTAATTGTGCTCACCAAAAGAAGAAATATATTTTTTTGATTTTGTAATTCAAAATTAGTAAAAAAAAAAAAATTCTGAAATACTATTATAATTCAAAGTGGAAAGAAGAAATTCATGTTTTTGATAAGATAAAATAGGAATATAAGATATACACATTGAAAAAAAACTTTAAAGAGTATGAAATAAAAAATTTAGAATCTGTCCAATACTGCAATTGAAAAACACAGGAGAACTCCCCAAAATTTCTTGAGATTTACATTTGAACCTTTTCCAAATCAATATCTACTCAAATCTAACATAGTTAGGAGAAGTAATAAAATTAAATTATTTTAGCAAAAGCATTTAAAAGACAATCTAACTTTTGCATATACATTTACATATTTTAATTGTTCTAAAATTTCTTTTTGAGCCTTAAAAGCTTGTTAAGTTAAGTTAGGTGCATTTATCAAAATTCAGATACACACATTAACATTATAATCTATCAGTCCTATATGAATAATTAAGCATACATTTATCGTTAATTTTATGCTAGAAGGCAAAATGGTAGCCAGATTGTGTTGTTTCCCTCATATATCAGGGAGATGCAACATTCAAATTTTTGTAATATTTTTAATATATCACATTAACTTCACGATTTGGAACATGCTAAATATCACAATTTATAAGCCCCATAAATTATCAACAAATATTTCATCAAACACCAGTCAATATAGTACAAGTCAGTTAGAAAAAAAAAAAAAAAAAATAAACATAACGATTTCTTGCTTACTACTTTGTTCCTCTTATGTTTATTTTTTTTTTTAGTTTTTATTTTAATATATATGTACAAATATAGAAAACAATGACGGAACTTATGTAAGGATCCGTGCCTCTTAGGGCGGTGAAGTTGTCTCAGTCTTTAATTCTTAAAAAGAATTGTGCTGATCCTTAGAAATCGTACTTGAGGACAGAATATACAATATTTTTTGAACACATAGCTATGAAAGGGATTAAAAAAACAGATGTGGACTGCTTCTAATGACAATTCTACACTATAAAATGAAAGCATATTTGTCAGAGATATCATTTTTAATACGGTTCATATCTCCACAAATATGCTTCTGAAAATTATATTTATTAATTCTAATAGAGTATTTAATTTCTTAATTGATATAATTTGATTATTTCTACAATGACAAAAACAAAATGAACATTCATTTTAGCCGTACAATGAAGGCAGCTTAATATATAATAATAATTACAACTTTATTAACTAAAGGGCAGCCTGCACATGGGGCAACAAGAAAATAATTTACAATACCCGTGATATAGGTGAATCGTAACACAGATTAACGTAATAAAATAGTCAAACCTGTGTTATTCATCTGAAAAATATACTAGCTTAACTTTATCTTCAATTAAAAAGATTCTCTTATATCATCTAAGATATTTTTTCATGAATTACAGTAGGACCATTATCCAGGGCTTAAATTTCACATAATTTATTTTATATATACAATATTTATTTAAAATAATGAATACATTTTAACGATTAAATAATTGTTAATTATGTGTTGTTCTTAAAATTAATCAAATAAAATAATGAATGGAAGAACACGGCAGGCTGTTATTGTATGAATGAAATATTTCCATTAATTATTAGTCCAATTTATATTCTAGGAATGGTAATTGAAAACAAAAAAATTAAACACAACCAAGCAGTAGAAGAAAACAGAACTTCTACTAAACTATTTTGAACAGGAAAATGCTGATTACAGCAGAATTATCTTGCCATGAGCAATGAGAACTAATATTAGAAAAGAGACTTTTCATAAAAAACAAACTGAAATTACTGATTTTTTTTCTAAATGAAAATTCAATACATATGAAAAACATGCATATATTTATTCTTATGTACTTTTGTATATTCTAATTAAATGTAAAGAAAACATTTGTTTGTTAATTAAAGTGATTTTAAGTACAGGATTATTTAAATTAACCTGCTTATCATTAAGTCAATAAAATGTTGTAATTCGATTATCCGGCGTTTAGGATTAACTGTGAACCCCCATACCCATCATTACCCCTCATAAAAGAGTTTCAACTGTATTATTTTTATTTTATTCAAATATATATTTTAGTATAACATATAAAAAACTGAATTGTAAGAAGTACGCTATAAAATATATAGTCTTCTAAGTGAACGACTGAGTAATAGATAAATTTTTCATAATAAAAATACGTAATATATACTACATCATATAATACTTTACACGAGTATAATCATATCAAATTCAGGTATTTTTTTTTATTATATGCCAGAATTCGGAAGCACAAACTACGTGGATTACCTATTTATTGCCCAATGTACAGACAGCCGTTAAAGTAAATATGATCAATATATAATGATTTTCATAATTTAATTTATCAGGTAGATACAAACATTTAAATATTAATCTTACAACAACATGATATAATACAATAAGCTAATAATCCTTTACAGAGGATAACATTTAGCAAGGTGCCAAGAAATATATTTCAACATGTTAACTAGCAGTTCATTTTTAAAACTACACATTCAATTTTGAAATAAGTAGCAGATTGATCATTTATTATTATTTTTTACATGAGGAATTTTCATTCAACTCCTTAATATCTTTGATGTAACATGAGATCATCATAAAAACTATGCCGAAACAACTGTTTACCAACAAAACCTATTTATTTTATATAATAGGACAATAGTGCTAAAAAATTTTCATAGATGTAAAAGTTAGGCCATTTATTAAATATCACTTCTTTATATGTAATATCAGTGATTCTTAAAAATTCTATTAATTTCATTATTTTTAATTTAAAAAAATTCTGTTCAATAAATAATCTCTTAAATATGAGAGTTGTTTTCATAATAATCTATTATTAATGATTAATCTATTGGCAATAACTATTAGAACAATTGTGACCCATGTCATGGATGAAATCAAATGAGCTCCTGAGGGTTCAGCATCAACGCCATGCTTTTCAGCTTCGTCGCCATGCATCTTGGGCCTGTCAGTCGGAATGTCATTCGGTCTTGGACGATTTCCTGGCTTAGAAGGGCAACGCATCCAGAATTCTGAGGAATCTATCGCCTCATCATTTATTCTCATCAATTTGTCATTGAATTTCCAAAACTTGGTTCCTTTGAAAAAATATGTGGCCCCTGCAAAAGTAAGTATAAATCAGCTTTCATATTTGAGAATTGTAGTCGAGTTTTAGAAATTTAGCAGTCTAAAAAAATAGTAAATTTGTAGTCAGAATGTGTCCTATCATTAATAAAAGCTTATTGAATTTAGCTAAAAACAATTAAATATTTAAATAAATTTTCAGTCATTGATTTTTAATTAATATTTCAATCGGATAAAAAATTAAACGTCTAAAAATCTATTTGAATAAATATTTAATCAAATAATAATTCATTATTTTATTACTCATTACTTTTTATTTTTTTGAGACTGTTTTTATTGTTTAAAAGAAATTATATGTATTCAAGTTAAGTCTCGAAACACTTTGTTGTTATTTTTTTTAAATTCCAACGTTTCATTCAATTCGGCCTTCCTCAAGGATAATCTTAAATATAAATTCACACCTCCCATCCAATGATTTGGAAAACTTTTTGTAGGCTATCCTGCTCTGGTCATTAATTTCAATCAAATTACCAGATTATCTAGGATTGGCCGTAGCAAGATATTACCACCAGATAAATGTTCAAGTCTATAAAAGTGCCAAAGTTCTTGGATTAAATCATGATATTTCCTAATCTGTTTTATTGATATTGTCATGGTAGGGACAGCAATATCAATCACATTTTGCACTTTTTGATCTATTAAGACTAATAAAGCCCAAAAGTTTATTTTATTTTATTTTCTTTAATTTTTATTTGCTTCCAACTGGTTTATATATTTTTTTTGTTAATTATAAGTTTATTTTTTATTTATTTGTTTAACCACTAGGTACTCGTACTTTAAATTTTTATTAAAAGAGATTGTTATGTAAATCATAGACTCAAGAAGTCTAATGGGGTAGTGTGTATATAGACTTCGTTCGTCATGTATACAACAACATTGCAAGCTGCAATGGGATTAAGGCCTCTATATAGACAGATAAGGCAGTCCGGAGTCTGG
>NW_027114449.1:223841-227056 GCF_000696795.3 Halyomorpha halys | reverse complement strand
TGACTTTTATTGTATAAAATAAAATATATAAAGTTGAAGATTGGTGTTATATAGTTTTTAATATTGTTATAGGTTTTTATAGTGCATGAATATGGGACAGTGGTCCCGAAACGTTGTACAATGTTAATGAATAAATAAATAATAATTTATTGAAAATGATGGAAGTAATAAACCTCAAAAAATTATAAAAAAAAGTATTTTTTTTTTTGTATAAAGAAAATTCTTTTAGTTTGTATATATATGCGAATATTTTTTTATTTTACAATTAACTCTTTAATTTAGTAACAACAGGATACGATTAATTGTTTTTTGCTTCATTGTTCATATTTTAATTTTATTAAATTGTATATATCACTTGGAAGTTTTTTTTTATTCTTTAATTTTTTTCATTATTTTGCCTTTTTTATATTCACGTTATTATTTCAGGTCCTCCGTCTTTATTTTTTAACCTGAAGCAGCGACAATTCACTCTGGGGAAGAAAATTGTTTTTCATTGGCAAAAAACCTCTTGCCCCAACAAAGACAATGAAAGGTTTGTTATTAACCATGGTGTGGTCCATAATCATAGAACAATCCTAATATATAGTTATGCTTTTGCCTGAAAATACTTGTTTTGGCACTGGGTCATATTTTATTTTATATAATAACTCCAGTGCTTGGTGGATATGTTATTATTATTAAATCTGCCAACTTATAGTTGGCTGAGGGAAGCAAGACGTTTCCAAGTGTATGTATCTAGTGTAGGACAGACCATGGTTTACAAGCCATTTTTTATAAGTGTTTAAAAATTGCAGAATAAATATTCTCAATAATAAAAGTAATTTACCATCTTTCCATTGGAATGCCGTATCTATATCATACTCCACCCCTCTCCAGACTCTTTGGATGTCTCTTGGGTAATCTAACTCAACTTTTCCCGAGTCTTCATCAAGCTTCCAGTACATTGTGCCTATAAGACAGAAGGATTCAAATATAAGTATTTTAAACAATATTTTTTTAAATGAAATTGCTAACTATAACTGTTTAAATAATAAAAAACATATTATAATATTAATGTTCATAAATAGAAAAACAAACCTGAGAATAGATATGTTTTCGAATTGTGACTCCATATCATAGCAGCATCAATTTTTGTTAAGGAAGCTGGAAGACCAAGATGGGTTAATGGCTTGGGATATCCATAGTCCAAGAAGTTTCCTTGAAAAACGTAATAGAATTTCCCTGCAAATAATAAAATAATTAATTATAACTTTTGGTTCAATTTTTTTTTTCTGTATTTGATTAAACAAGGTTTATGATTTTTATGCTATCATTAACAAACAATAATTACCTATGAAAAAAACAATCTTTTTATCTATACGTTCGTATACTGCATCAATAGTGGTAAAGTTCTTCGGAAGTGATGGCCAAAGTCTTTCTGCAAGGGCAGGATAGCCTCTATGAACACCTTCATCCCCCACTCGCCAGAGATACTAAAATGGAGACAATTTTATTGTATATATTGTAGATATTTTAGATTTATAGTAAAATAAAACTAAAAAGTAGACTGTTGCCATGAACTGTAAAAGGACATTGGTAAATAGCAATACAAGAAAATAAGGAAGAATAGACATTGGGGAAAATGGAATAAATATTAGTTAATTTTGATAATAAAAGAAAAATATTATTATTATGGATTTGAAAAAGGCACTAATGCCTTTTGTCAATGTCTGTAATATTATTGTAAAGGGACTAGTACCTGTAAGTAGTTGTAAAATGAATAAAGAATATTATTATTATTTGTAAATTTATAGATAAGAATATTATTTTCAAAGATATTACCTTTCCTTTAAAGATGAAAACCTCCCCTCTGATAAGAGCTATTGCATCATAGGATGTATTGCAGGTGTTGGGTGCTTCAGGAGCTTCTGTTGTCGGAGGTTCAGGTGGTCTCGTTGGGCGTGGCCTAGGCATTGTAGTTGTTGTGGTTGTTGTTGTAGTAGTTGTGGTATGAAAAGGCCTCACACCCGGTCTCGGTGGCCATCTGTGGACAGGTCTTTCCCCTGAATTCTTTCCCCATTGTTTTTCCTTCACTCCTATTAAAAATAATAGAAATTAAAAAGTGTTAAACCTGTTATAAAATAACCAAAATAAAATAAAATTGTTTAAGTAAAACACTCTTTGTTATTTTTTTAAGTGTACAATGTTTCGGCTAACTTGATCAAACCTCAAGGACAATTTTTTTTTATAATTTATTTATTGATATTTACAACTGTATTAAAATATATACAACAAGTAAATTTGATGTTAGTTATACATTGGCATGATAAAGACATGTGGACAATCAATCCTTTGATGATTCATTGATCCAACCTTATGATGATTTGATTTATATCAAAGTAAGGAGCATTAAGGATTTTAGATTGGACTGGATAAAAGAGGAATTTGAAGGTATAGTGGAGCCCCAAGAGCCGTTAAAGAGGAGCACAGGTGGAGAATCAGAAGAAATGACGAACTAAAAGAATTGTATGGAGAGCCTGAGCCTCTGTGCTATTAAGAAGAGAAAGCTAAGATGGTTGGTACATGTGGAAAGGATGGAGCCCTGCAGGCTACTAAAAAGGATGTTAAATGGTGCACCGGAAGGAAAAAGAAAAAGGGACAGACCCAGGCGTCGGTGGCTGGATGATTTGGAGGATGATTTGAGAGGGATGGGCATTGAAAATTGGAGGTCTCGTTGGAGAACACGAGGCGGGGGGAAGAATGGTGGTAGAAGCCCAGGTTCTACAAAGACTGTAGCGCCCAACAGTGAGTGAGTGAGTGAGTGAGTGGAGTACCAAAGCTCACTTCCATAAGTCCAGATAGGTCTTATTACAGACAAATAAATGAGTCTTTTGTAATTAGTTACAAGTTTAGACCCAAATAAACACTGAAATTATTAATTATTGTTTAAATAAAATATATCCAAGTTAAGTCTCAAAACACTCTTCATTATTTCTTTAAAAGTCCAATGTTTTGGCCAATTCGGCCATCCTCAAGCACAATCTTGAATATAAATTTATGTCTCACATCCAATAATTTAAAAATTGTTTGCACGCTATTCTTCCTAGGTCATTTATTTCAATCAAATTGCCAGATTTTTTCACTTTTCAATTAATTTTTAGAACTTCTAATTACAGATTAACTTAAAACTACTGTCACTTTTAGACTTTATGATAAGAACATGATAATATTTTTTT
>NW_027114449.1:213981-222731 GCF_000696795.3 Halyomorpha halys | reverse complement strand
AGAAAACATATGCAACATTTTTACAACAAAACATATGTTCAAGAGAATGTATCTGAACATTATATAACTACTCTCATCTTTGCGGATTTAGAACTGAAATTGGGGACAAATCTAACCACCTTCAGATATTTATGTTTATATTTATATCTTCAATATGAATATCTATTATACACAAAAAGTATATATTTATATAAATAATTATGAAAAGATAGTTGACCGTGGATAATATATATGTGGAGAAGATAGTTTCGACCAGAATTTCTAGCCTTCATCAGGGTTAAGAACAAAGAAGAAGATCACAACCAATTAATATAAAAAATAAAATAAAAATATAAATAGAATGATATACAGTAAATAATTGTACAGAATGAAATAAATAAAAATAAAGTGAAGAAAGAAGTGGAAAATAAAATGTATATATAGGTAATTGAATAAATAAGTTAAAATAACATGATTAAGGAAATAAAAATGTAAAGTTACATAATGCAAAGGGATATGAATATTTTGGTTTATTAATAATTTATAAATTAAAATTATGGAAAGAAAAAAAAATTAAACAAATAAATATAGAGTAAAATTGAGAGAAAGAAAATATATGTAATTAATGAAATATGTAAACATAATATTAGAGTAAAGAAACAAATCAAGTTATAAAAAGAAGTGAAAAGAAAACATAATAATAATGTATGGTGAACATAACTATTTATTGAATAGAATATGGTCCGTGATTTTATTCTTTTCCCTTTTCATATCTTAATTTGTACTTTCTTTAATATTTCTTCTCTTATTTTATCTCTTATCTTTCTGTTACCATTACCGTTTTCATTTATTGTTTATAACCTTTAATTTTTCTAATTAAATTTTATGTTCCACTGTATACCCCTGTTATTTTCCACTATGTTTTTTTTCTTTGTAACTATGTCAAGTGTTTGTATCTTTTTTAGCCCTGACGAAGCCCTGCAACGTGAGGCGAAACGTTGGCTCAATTAAAATAGTTATTACTATTTGAGTTTTATTTGACCGTACCCGGACCATATTCTATTCATTGATATATACGGTCAATCAGCAATCTCTCAGTATAACTATTTATTATTTGTATTCATTGGTCACTATCTTGTTCTTTGTTCTTAACCCTGATGAAGGCTATAATTCTGGCTATTAAATAGGTTATTTCAACTTATTTGAGTTATATTCTGACCGCACACCCCACAACCCTCTTCTCCTCATCTATTTATGTAAATAGATTTCGAAAATTTGTCTCATAATTATATTATTAATAATTACCATATAATTGTTGAATGGCAAGCTTGTCGTCTTCGTGGAGATCAATATGGCCAAAGCCCTGGTACCATGGATACATTAATGCTCCAGGAACCGAGCTGTGAGCCAGTCCGAGGGAATGCCCGAACTCATGAGCAGCAACTGACAGGAGACTGGTTTCTGAAATGATAAGATTGAATTTTAAAATTTTTAAACTAAAATTAAAAATTATTAAAATGAAACTTTATCCAGTAAATTTTTTGTTTACTAGTCTTTCATCAGCTTAATAAATAAAGACATAACATATCAATAATGCCTATAATTTTTTGAAAAGAAATATTTTATTTAATATTTCTTGAAGATGAAATTCATCTGCAGAATATACATTGTAAAACTGTTAAAGAATTTGTAGTGGTAGTAGTTTCCACAATTGTTGGTAGATAGCACTCTAGCTTGTTAGCCTGTTAATTATCCAAGAAACCACTAGATAGTGCCGCCTGTTCCTTCTTGGCTTTATAATTACTCAGTGCCTTAGTGCTTGAAAACTTATAATACTTTTGGACTGAACAAATGCATAGAGTCAAAACCTGAATTTTGATTACAGCCATAATATTTGTATGATCAAATAAGGTCATAAATGAAGTTCTGAGGGATAGTTTCATATTTTGTGCCTCTTTTATGATTTTCATAACAAATTTCTTATATATTCAATAATGTTTATACCTTACTTATGTAGTATAGCCAATCAAAACATATACATGAAACATTGTCTATATATCAGGTAAGTGCGGATATTTATTTGAGAAGGGTATAGCGGTTTCATAGCTATTTATTCTGTGTTGCTATGTCATTTTACTTACCAACTATTTTTATTTATTAGTGGAGAAGCACATAATTATACTTGTTTTAATCACCCTTTTATTCTCCATTTCTATATCTCTAACACTCTCTGAACATAATATTTATTTGTTTAATCTTTAATTAATTAATGAGTCGAAGAGAAAAAAATGATAAATAAATGTATTCGACCAGTCACAAGTAATGACCTCTCCAACCAAGCATTTGAGGCAACAAAACTACTACTAAACTATTTTGAACACCGATTATGTAAGAATTATGTTACTGATATTATGCATACATCATTCTAATGTACTTTTGTATATTATTTAATCTATATAAAACTTCTGTTTGTTAATAATAGTGATTTCCTAAAGTTTTTTTAATTAAACTTCTTATCTATCCCATTAAGTCAATAAAATGTTTTTATTCGGGATTTTCGATTTTCTATGAACCCCCATATCCATCATTGCCCCAGATAACAGGTGTTCTAATATATTATATTTAATACTTACTATCTCCATTGCTGTCAGCATCTCCAGTAAGATGCCATGATTCTTCAATGTCGAAGTGGACATCACCTCCACGACCACTTCCTGGGAAGAAAGCATGAGCCAGAACTTGCCCTTTTCCATCAAAAGGGTAACCGTCTCCGTGATAGCCTCTGTTTAACAATCAGAAAAAAAATAAATTAAGTAACAAATAAATAAATTATTATTAATCATAAGCAACTTTATCAATTTAATTTCCTTCCCTTTTTTTGTCCAGTTTTTTATATCCTGCAAGTAAATAATTAATGACAGTTTGTAAATAACATTGTGAAATAACACAAACTTGCAAAAAATGAAATGAAAAAATATTTTTATTCTGGGACAAATGTCCTCTAAGAATAAATATATGGTTCAGACATTATCATTATTTGTCTGGAAATCATTTAGAAAGTTTAAGTATGTAGAATAAAATTACATTAAGATCTTAGGTTAATTACAATTTATAATGATAATCAATATATGCTTATTTACACTGTTTACATTGGTAGGGAGGTTTGGTTATGTATTGAAAGAAAGAATAGGTGTTTCTTAAAGAAAAGAATGGATGAGGAAATGGCGAATGGAGATAGGAAGAGAATTCCAAAAGGAAGTTGTAGCTATGATGAAGGATTTGCTGGAGGAGGCTATTGGAGGACATATCAATCCATTGGGATCTGCTGTTTAATGAATGGATGGATGAACGAAGAGTGAGGAGATCAAGGATATAGGTAGGTTTTTGATTTTAAGGACTTGGAATATGAAAAGACCATGGAGGTATTCCCTTCGGTAGGTTGGATAGAGCCACTTCAACTAGATATACCAACGGGAGACATGAGAGCGCCTGAAAACTCGAAGTATAAAAGTATTAATCTTACGAAGCAACTCATGAGTCTACCCAGTTTCATTTCTCAACTAGGAGATAGTCCTCCGTAGACCAAGGAACCATAGTCGGGGGAAAACGAGAGAGGTTAATAGGAGATGACAGGTATGAAATCAGGGAATCTAAAGATAGATTCACATGTTGGTCGCTCACCACGAATCGGAGGCTTGTACAAATGCTCAGTAAACAAAGAGTGGACCATCCACATGTCAGTGTTTTTCAGAGAGGCAAGCATGGCGGACGTACAAGTGATTTCAGCCATTAAACCGGGATTATATTATTTTTATTACAAGAAAAAAGAAATTAAATATAAATAAATAAGATTAAATATAAAACTTATTATAAAAAGTACCAACAAACATCTTTAACCTCTTCACAGCTCTCAGTTGCAACTAGACAAAGAACAATGGTGGAGATGCTACACGAGCGCTCTCAGGAATCCCTTTGATCTGTGTTCAAAAATCCGACTCTCGACGGATCGGCAACGAGCTTAGGCCAACTCGTACAAGCCACCCATCCACATGCTGGCGCATGACTGAGTTCGGCATGGCTTGGCCAACATGTAGAGGCCCCTTTAGGAATTGTTTAAGTACAGTGGATGCTGCAAATCAAAGGATACCTCTACACGCTCGACAAGACGTGACGAACTCCCGCATACGCGAGCGTGTGGATAGATTGCTTGGCTTGGCTGGTACGAGTTGGCCTAAAGTTGTTGCCGATCCGTCAAAAGTCGGTTTTTGGACACATTCAAGGGGGTTCGTTAGAGCGCTTGTGTAGGTAGTATCTCCACCATTGTTCCTTATTTACTTGCAACTGAGAGGTGTTAGGAGGTAGACGATTTGAGAGATGTTTGTTGTTACTTGTTATAATAAGTTTTATATTTAATTTAATTTAAAATTCTTTAATTTTCTTATAATTTTTTATAAAAATAATATAATCCCAGAGCAATGGCTGAAACCACTTGTACGTCCGCCATGTTTACCTCTCTTGCACAAAAACACTGATATGTGAATGGCCGTAAGACTTGCACATATGCTTGGAAGCAACAAACATTGATATCCACAAGCTTGTTGGTTCTTTTGACGGCTATTACACACACTTTTAATAATAAAAAAGAAGAAAATGAAGATAAGCCAAATGAAAGGTAACGTAATTATCAGCAAGGTAGGTTGCAGATGATAAAAATTCATCTAAATAGTACTACATAACCTATAAGTTCAACTTTCGTACTAAAATATTTATCAGAAACTTTTTTTAATTTAATTACTTCGACATATAGTGTCTTGATAAGTATATATATTTTTGCTTTGTTATATAAAATATAAACTATTGACGTTAATTAATAAGATTTGAAACAATGTATTTAGATGGAATCGATAGAATTTTAAAATATTCAATCTTAAACAAGAGTTAATTGTTGAATCCAAAGGTTAGGAAAATTCTTTAATTAATTAAAACACGGAGATTCCAATAATTAGTCTGTTGGCAGTTCTAATTGTATATATCAAAAACTGATATACAATGAATCGGCTACAAATTCAGTCGAACTTGTACCAGCTAATCCAAATAACCTATCTACACGATGGCGCATGCGCGAATTTGTCATTGTTTGGCAAACTTGTAGAGGCACCTTTAGAGACTCACTTTCAAATCTTACACATCCCATTTATCCCACTTATCAATAAGTCAATATTTTTCTAGAAAGACCTAGACACAAGGCTTAAACAATTTATAGCATTGTTAAGTTCCTCTTTGAACCGTATCCTTGGTACTTAATAGAATTGAATAAAGACGATTCCAATTATGAAAACTAAATATTAAATAGGAATCGATGGTGTTGCGTGTCCCGTGAGTAGGGAATGAGTAATAAGCTTCGTTCCTAGCCTTCGCGTGATTGGCTGAGTTTCCTCAAGCTAGAAGTATTGATGCCACTCCGTCAAGAAGAGTTTTTAAATCATTTTTTTTATTATTTATCTAATGTAATTTACAACTGTACAAAATAATACAATAGGTAAATATGTTGTATGTTTCATATACACTTGAAAATCTTGGGAAGAAACCAACCATTGGTGGTACTTCAAACATTAATTTAAATCAGAAGGTACCGTGGCCATCTTCTTTTCAGACGCCTCGGAGGATTATCAGGGATTGTTAAGGATGAAAGATTAAGAATTAATGGGTTAGGATGGTTAAGGAGTTTGGAATGAAAAGACGCATATCTGTTTTGGGTCAAATCTGCAACGAATGGGATGTTAAGGTCTTTGAATGAGTTTATTTGTAACGTAATAAGGAGTATCAAGGATTTTACGTAGGATTTTTGATTGTAACGATTGGATGCCGGAAGAATTTGATGGTTTGGTGGAGCCCCAGAGCTCAATTCCAGTTTAAATCATTTAAATTTCAAAGTTATTTTCATTTTGGAAACTCTTGGCTTTTTACGAAAAGTACTACACATTTGTCAAACAATGGCAAATACGCGCTTGGAGTTGGCCTGAATTCCGACACGTAGGATGTCGGTCTTTGGGTACAACTCAAAGGGGGTTTGTGCTGTATCCTCACATTTGTTTGAGTTTGCAATGCTTTAGAACTGCCAACAGACAAATATTTGGCCTCTCCGTGTTTTAATTAATTAAAGAATTTTGCCAACCATTGCATTCAACAATGAAATCTTGTTTAAGATTGTGTATTTTAAAATTCTATCGATTCAGTGTAAATACAATGTTTCAAATCTTGTCAATTAACTTTAGCAGTTTATTTTGGATATTATATAGTACAAATATAAATATTTATGAAGACATTATATGTCTAAGTAATTAAATTAAAAAGATTCTGATAAAAATTATTGTACGAAAGTTGAATTTATAGGTTACGAATGTACTATTTATTTGAATTTCTATCATATAAAGCTGTTCATATAGATCATATTTACGTTTCCTTTTCATTTCGCTTATTTTTATTTCGTTCCTTTTTATAGTAAAAATAGATGAAATCACTTGTTATAGCTGAAAAAAATTCAAAAGACAAAAACAAGCTAAGACTATGGCTTACGGTTGTAAATTTTAAAATTCTATCGATTCGGTGTAAATACATTGTTTCAAATCTTCTTAATTAACTTAAGCAGTTTATTTATATGATATAACATAACATAGCATATTATATGTCTAAGTAATTATGTCTAAATAATTAAATTAAAAAGTTTCTGATTAAAATTATTGTACGAAAGTTGAATTTATAGTTTATGTAAGTACTATTTGTTTGAATTTCTATAATATAAAACTTTTTTTTTTTGATAGATTTATTTATTGATAGATATTACAATCTGCCACACAGTTGTGGGCAATAGATAATAGTGATGAATGATTTGATACAATAAAAAAAAAAATAAAATAAAAAAAAACTCTTAAAATATATACAAACAAAATGAACATAATCAAACTATCTGTATAAAAAATAAATAAATAAAATAACATAATGATAAAATAATATATACAATATTTACACAATCGACCTGAGGATCCATGAGCCCACTCTATCCCCCACGTGTGAGGGATAGAGCAGAGCTCCAGAGTCCCAGCGGTATAATATAAAACTACATTGCTTATATTTACGTTTTCTTTTCGCTTATCTTTATTTCGTTCCTTTTTATAGTAAAAATGGATTAAATCGATTGTTATAGCTAAAAGAATTCAAAAGACAAAAACAAGTGTGTGGATAGCGACGTTTGTTGCTTCCTTTGTTTTCCGAGCATTTGTCTAAGTCTTGGATTCGTGGTATGTGACAAATGTCACTTGATCCAAGAATAAAGGTACCTCTACACGTTTGACAAACAATGGCAAATTCGTGCATATGGATAGGTTATTTGGATAGGCTGGAACAAGTTGGCTTGAATTTTAGGCAAGCCCATCGGGTGTCGGTTTTTTGGGCACAAGGGCGTTGTGCTGCATCCACATGCATTGTGTTCAGTTTGCATTGTTTTAAATTTGCCAACAGACATATATTTGGGCTCTTTGTGTTTTAATTAATTAAAGAATTATCGCAACCTTTGGATATAATAATTTACTATGGCTTACGGTTGTGAATTTTAAAATTCTATCGATTCGGTGTAAATACATTGTTTCAAATCTTATTAATTAACTTAAGCAGTTTATTTATATGATATAACATAACATAGCATATTATATGTGTAAGTAATTATTTTTTTCTGTTTATTTATTGCAATTTATAACTCTATTTAAAAAAAAACAAAAAACATTAAGTAAATTTGATGTAGTATAAAAATGGATTGATACTGGAATGCAGAGAAACTACCCAGTGGTAGCACTCTAATCATATTTTTACACTAGGTCTCTATGCCATCTTCTTTTCAAGTAAGTTGGAGGATTTTCAGCAATACAAGAAGAAGCAAGGTTAGAAATTAGTATGGTTTGGGTGGAGTGGTTAGAGAGTTTATAATGGAAGGATTGATATCTGGTTCGGGCTAGATAGGTTACTTAGGGAATATTAAAGTCTTTATGTATGATTTTATTTGTGACAAAGTAGGGAGCATTGAGAATTTTACGAAGGAGTTTTGATTGTAAGGTATGGATACGAGAGGAATTCGAAGGTTTAGTGGAGCCCCAATGCTCGACGCCGTATGTCCAGATAGGCCTTATAATTGTCATGTAGATCAGCTTTTGTAATGAATTGGAAGTTTAGACCGTTTGTCTAGTAAGTACTAACTTTGTACAAGTCTAGAATTTTCGGTAAGTAGCAAACATTTAAATCCAGGAATATATTCTTCTGCTCACAAAGATTCGTTGAAATCAGTCGTAGCGTAGAAGAATGAGAGGATAAATGGTTTTTTTTTTCTATTTATTGAAATTTTCAACTGTATCAAATGCATCAGCAGCTGACAGTATCATGTATGTTTACACTTGTTTGTAACTGTCGGATAGTTGTGCTAAGCCGTATAATGTCTGTAACTATCGGACTGGAAGCGACAGACAGCCTCGATAGTAGAAGGGCGGCCATCCAATCTCCGCCGGGCAATCTTACACTGTTCCTGTTGATTAGATTGTGGCGGCAGTTGTCTCTCTACTTTCTGAGTACAGTATTTAGAAATTGAGCAATTACCGGGAATTAGACAGTTATATCTTAAGTAGAGCAGTTACTAAATTATTTTTTTTTACTTTCACTTACCAATATATAGAATATACAGTAAGGGGAAGTTGATAAATAGGAAGGAGGAATACACTTTGGACCCA
>NW_027114449.1:210007-213663 GCF_000696795.3 Halyomorpha halys | reverse complement strand
CAATACAATTTTCCTGACACTAATTACATTTTACATAATTATACAATTTTAAAAATTGGAAAAAAACAACAACATTATTTGCACTACTTTATGACACATTAAACTCGCTTTAATTTGAGAATAAACATCTGTACGTCTAATAGATTGCTGTGGTATAGATTTCCAAAAATAAATTGATAAACTACTGATTTTCAGTGCATTTCTTTATGAAATGTTGCTTTTTAAAACACTATAACATTCGGCGTAAAGATGTCTATTAGCCATTTGTTCTGCTACTTTCCATTACCTAGACCAATCATAAATCATATTATCAAAAGCTCAATGGCTCAATTTTTGATTACTTTAATGAAAGCTATGTATAATTACTAGTCAAAATTGATGAGTCTGTCAAGTATAGGTAGGGGGAATAATGGCGGCTGTTTCAAAACTTCAAATAAATACAAATTCCTCTCGTATCCCAACCTTATAATCCAAAATCCTACGTAAAATCCTTCATGCTACTTATTACGTCACAAATAAACTCATTCACAAAGACCTTAACATCCCATTCGTTGCATAATTGGCCCAAAACAGATATGCGTCTTTTCATTCCAAACTCCTTAACCATCCTAACCCATTAATTCTTATTCTTTCATCCTGATAATCCTCCGAGGCGTCTGTAAACAAGATGGCCACGGGACCTTCTAATTTAAATTAATGTTTGAAGTGCCACCAATGGGTGGTTCCTTCCCAATATTTTCAAGTGTATATGAAAAATACAACATATTTACTTATTGTATTATTTTGTATAGTTGTAAATTACATTAAATAAATTTTAAAAAAAATACATATATTTTTCATTTGGAGCTCTATATCTTTTAAACTAACAATACTAGAAAACCTAAGAGAACATCATTTTAGTAGAGTAAATTTGCTAAAATATGAGCCCCAAAAGAGCTATTTATTTTAAATAGTTACTAACAATGAATAATAAAAAAAAGTTAGTGAATTTATTTTGAGAAATCTATATCTTAAAAAACATTAGGTACGTATATCTATTAGCACTAAAATTAAAGCTGGTTAAAAGTGCTTTAAAGGAGTTTATGATATTTATCTTCGTAGGAGTAGTTTTTATGATATATGCTAGAATAAATTAATTACTAGTTGTTTGGACAAAATTTCATGTACAAAAGCTATAAAGTATTTTATGATGTTTATCTTCGTATGAACAACAGTTTACATGAAATTTGCTAAAATAAATTGATTTATACTTGTTAGAACAAATTTATATTCATATGTGTATTTCATAAAAGCTACAACCCCTACGAAGATAAGTGTCATGAACTACTTTATAGTAAGTTAAATTACCTTTATTTTGAGTGTTGACAGACATATGTACGTTTTATACGTTCCTGAGATATATTTTTCGAATATCAAAAATTAATGTATATTCGAACAACTAGACATTAGCATGTTGAGAATTTATTTTGTCAAATATTACAAAAACTACTACTCCTCAGAAGATAAACGTTATAAACTACATTATATTCCATTAAACTAGCTTTAATTTGAGTGCTAATATACATCCGTACGTTGAATGGTTTTTGAGATATAGATTTCTCAACATAAGTTCACTACCTAATAATTTTTTATGAAATGTTGCTTTTTTAAAAACACTATATCTCGTACTATATAGAGCTATTTACGCTTAATAGTTCCCTCCATATAGTCCCCTCAATATCTCGTGTTTTTGCATATGTATATATTAGTTTGTAATAAGAAAGTATATATTTGAAAAAAAAAAGTTCATGGGCACTTTCTTTAATGAAATGGTGAGGAGAAGCTTTAATGATCCATTTTGTAAATTAGACCTTCGTGCTGTGTCGCCATTATTGCGATGTTATCTTCTGCTAAGCTCGCTAGGGGGCGCTTCTTAGCAAACGAATGGATACAACAGCACTGCTCTGTTTCTGTTAATTCAAGCATTTTTTCGAAGGATGCCAGCTAGCAACTCGAATCCACTTTTTCGCGAAAACGATCACCAGGTTATTTGGTTATTTATATCAAACACGATAGATTCAGTAATATCTTCCCGCTCTTCACTTGATACGCCCTCTACGGAGGTGCTTTCTTTTACACTACTTTTATCACTGTCACTGTCTATAAAATTTCTAATTCCTTCGTTTTCTTGCTGTTTGGATAATATCATCATTACTAAGGGTATTCCATTTCAAGGGTATTCATGATCGTTAGTTTAACATGTTAAAGCGTGTTAAATGGAAAAAACTCATGTTAAATGGAGAAGTATTTCCTTCTTTTACCACGTTAAAACGATATAACAAATAACATGGTTGAGGATCCGTTAATAGGGGTATTCATGATCGTTAGTTTAACATGTTAAAGCGTGTTAAATGGAAAAATATTTTCTTCTTTTATCATGTTAAAACGCAATAACATATAACATGGCTGAGAGTTTGTTAAATGGAGAATGACGTCACGAAATAGACCAGCTGAGCTTGTCACCGTTTTATTTGTAAGGTTACTTAATCGTAGTTTGTGTTTTGTTTTTTTCTTTGTCTAGTGTTTTGGACTTTTTAAAAAATACAATCAGTAGCCAAACTTTTACACTTCTACTTTTCACTTATTTTAGGTATGTTGTAATAATTTACTGTAATCCAAACTTAGAAGTAAACAATAACATGAAGTTTTGGAGGGAAAGGTTACTAAATAAGTTGCTCAGAAAATCCGCTAGGAGCTCTTATGCATTCATCATTTAACACGCCATAATGAATACCCCTAATTGGTCTGCTACATGGAGAATGTCGTATAACGTCACCGTTTGTTGTCTTGTTAGGTTACTTGCCCGTATTTTGCGTTTTGATTGTGTTAGTATCGTTTTGGATGTTTTTATAACTAATAAAGCAATGGTTGACAATAATAATAATGCAATGACAGTTGTCAATTAGCTCATCTTGATTCTCTTCCTCACTTGCTAAAAGATCAACAAGGCACTCAGTAGCCAAACTTTCAATTTAGGCATATTGTAATAAATCACATTAATCAAAACTTAGAAGTAAACTATAACAAGAAGTTTTGGAAGGAAAGGTTATAAAACAAGTTGTTCAGAAAATCCGCTAGGAGCTCTTATGCACTTAACATTTAACACAAAATAATGAATACCCCTATCATCTTTTGCTCGAATATTTATTTTGTTAATAATCTGAAATGGGCCTTTATTATTGCTTTCATCACTAGTGTTTAGTAGTTTTGCAATATGTGTATAAAAAAACTACGATTATAAAATGAAATAAAGTATAAAGAAACGGTTTGGATATTGCTAATGGTAAATTACGAAATCACAACTCTGTCTAATTACTGCAGAGATCTTTACTATTCGACGCTTCAATACGATGTGAGTTCTTGTAAAATTTCTTTTCTACGTTTTTGGATTTCTTTATTATGGGTATTCATTATGTTGTGTTAAATGTAAAATATTTTACCATGTTAAATGTTATAAGTATAGGATTGTGAACAGTCCTATTCAAAGGCATGTTATATGATAAATGGATAAGAGCTCCTAGCGGATTTTCTGAGCAACTTGTTTTATAACCTTTCCTTCCAAAACTTCACGTTATTGTTTACTTCTAAGTTTTGATTACAGTAATTTATTACAACAT
>NW_027114449.1:207715-209957 GCF_000696795.3 Halyomorpha halys | reverse complement strand
ACTTATTTTAGGTATGTTGTAATAATTTACTGTAATCCAAACTTAGAAGTAAACAATAACATGAAGTTTTGGAGGGAAAGGTTACTAAATAAGTTGCTCAGAAAATCCGCTAGGATCTCTTATGCATTCATCATTTAACACGCCAGAATGAATACCCCTAATTGGTCTGCTACATGGAGAATGACGTCACCGTTTGTTGTATTGTTAGGTTACTTGCCCGTATTTTGCGTTTTGATTGTGTTAGTATCGTTTTGGATGTTTTTATAACTAATAAAGCAATGGTTGACAATAATAATAATGCAATGACAGTTGTCAATTAGCTCATCTTGATTCTCTTCCTCACTTGCTAAAAGATCAACAAGGCACTCAGTAGCCAAACTTTCAATTTAGGCATATTGTAATAAATCACATTAATCAAAACTTAGAAGTAAACTATAACAAGAAGTTTTGGAAGGAAAGGTTATAAAACAAGTTGTTCAGAAAATCCGCTAGGAGCTCTTATGCACTTAACATTTAACACAAAATAATGAATACCCCTATCATCTTTTGCTCGAATATTTATTTTGTTAATAATCTGAAATGGGCCTTTATTATTGCTTTCATCACTAGTGTTTAGTAGTTTTGCAATATGTGTATAAAAAAACTACGATTATAAAATGAAATAAAGTATAAAGAAACGGTTTGGATATTGCTAATGGTAAATTACGAAATCACAACTCTGTCTAATTACTGCAGAGATCTTTACTATTCGACGCTTCAATACGATGTGAGTTCTTGTAAAATTTCTTTTCTACGTTTTTGGATTTCTTTATTATGGGTATTCATTATGTTGTGTTAAATGTAAAATATTTTACCATGTTAAATGTTATAAGTATAGGATTGTGAACAGTCCTATTCAAAGGCATGTTATATGATAAATGGATAAGAGCTCCTAGCGGATTTTCTGAGCAACTTGTTTTATAACCTTTCCTTCCAAAACTTCACGTTATTGTTTACTTCTAAGTTTTGATTACAGTAATTTATTACAACATGCCTAAATTGAGGGAAAAGTGAAAGTTTGGCTACTGAGTGTCTTGTTGATCTTCTAACTTGTGAGGAAGGGAATCAAGATGAGCTAATTGACAACTGTCATTAAATTAATATTTTCATCCACTGATTTATTAGTTATAAAAACATCCAAAACAATACTAACACAATCAATACACAAAATACGAGCAAGTAACCTAACGCTACAAAAAATGGTGACGAGCTCAGCTGGTCTATTGCGTGACGTCATTATCCATTTAACAGACCTAGTAACAGACTCTCAACCATGCTATATGTTATATCGTTTTAATATGGTACAAAAAGGAAATATTTCTCCATTTAACACGCTTTGACACGTTAAACTAAAGATCATGAATACCCATATTGTCTTTCCATGTTTCCCTGGATCATGGAACCATACTCGCGTACCTCTGTTTCACTAACTCTCCATATTGCTCAACGGATTAGAGAAGTGAATAGTCCGTCGTGAATGCACTTCGCACGTTCCCTCATATATCTCGATGTTTTTATCATTTTGTGTGCTATTTTAATATAAAACTACAGGAAAATTTCAATTCTTGGAATAATATTATGTACAATCATCTATATTTTTCTTCCATAATTTTTTTTTCCTAAACCTTGCTAGGGTGATGAAAAAAGGTCTTAAAAAAAAAATTAAAAAGGACATAAAATTTTTTTATAACTCTAGAGACTTGAATTACCTAGTTAGCTAATAAGAAATATCTGGGCATTATATCTGATGAGAATGAAACTAACCTTAGTCAACTTTTATTTTTTATGAAAAATTAAATATTTTTCGAATTTTATTAAATGCTGGTCTAGGTATGATAAAGGTTCTTTGTATTGATAATAACAAAACGTATAAACATTTTATTTTGCATTGAACGGGTTTCAAAGATAGTACCGTAAGATGGACTTATTTTTTGACAAGTAGAGTAACTTTCTTGAATTATTTAAGTATACACATATCATTTAAGTTACTTGGAGAAAAGGAACCTATCACCGCCCGTTGTCTGTCTCACTTCTCATTACAATGACGGACTTTCCTATTAACCTCAACGTAAATCTGAGCACCGAGGGCGTGTTCAAATTCCCTCTTTTTTACTTAAATTTCCCTTTCAAGCAGAGTAGGGAATGCCTGCCACCCACCTGTTAAGTAATCTTATAGTACAAGAGCCCAAGAGGAGAAAAAAGG
>NW_027114449.1:205515-207445 GCF_000696795.3 Halyomorpha halys | reverse complement strand
AACAAGTAGAAATTAACATTTTTTGAGTTTATTTTGTCAATATCATAAAAACTATTACCCCTACAAAGATAAACATTTAACTATTTAGAAGTAAATTTAACTAATTTGAACGCTGGTAGACATCTGTACGTCCAATGGTTTCTGAAAGTTTTTCATAAATCAAACTTATTGTCCAAACAACTATAAATCAATTTATTTTAGCAAATATCATGAAAACTACAATTCCTACGAAGGTAAAGGTTATATAACTTTTTATAGTCCATTAAACAAGCTTTAATTCGAGTGCTAATAAACATCTGTATGTCACATAGTTCCTGAGATATAGATTTCTCAATATAAATCAACTAACTACTAATCTTTCAGTAGATTTTAAAGAAATTTACCTTTTTAAAAAGCCATATCTCGAGAACTATTGGACGTAAACAGTTCTTTTAGGGCTAATATTTCAGCAAATTTACTCTTCTTTAAATAATGTTCTCTTAGATTTTCTAGTGTTATTGGTAGTTTTTAAGAAATAGATCTCCGAATGAAAAATTAGTGTTTTTTTAAAGGTTTTGAAACAGCCGCCACTTTTTATTCCCCTTAGAACTTGGCAGATTCATCAATTTTGACTAGTAATTATACCTAATTTCATTAAAGTAATCAAAAATTGGGGTGAGATAACTGCCTTTTTTTCTTCCCGGCTCTTGTACTATTAAGACACATTTAATGTCTTGAATAAACTATCACTTATGAAAACTGCTCGTTGATTCCAACTATTATAACGCTTACTGGACAAACGGTCTAAGCTTCCAACCAATTACAAAAGACTCATTTATATGACAATAGTAAGTCCTATCTGGACTTAGGGAGTTGAGCTTTGGGGCTCCACAAACTATAAAATTCCTCTCGTATCCAATCCTTACAGTCCAAAATCCTGAATGCTCCTTACTTTGTCACAAATCAGGTCTTACAACAGGACCTTACTCTTCGATATGTTGCCAATTTGGCCGTAAGCCTATAACAATCCTTCCACCACAATCTTCCCAACCCAAACCCACTTGTTTCTAACCTGGCTTCTCCTCCATTACCTGATAATCCTCCTAGGCGTATGGAAAGAATAAGGCCTCTAGATATTCTACTCTAGAAATGCCATAGGAATTCTGCCAATAGTTAGATTCTCCATATGTCTAACAGCATTGCAATTATTGTATTGTATTTATTGTATTTTATTTTATTCTCCATTGTATAACATCAAATTTACTTATTGTATATATTTTTAACACAGTTGTAAATATCAATAAATACTTTTTTAAAATAAATAATTTAAATTCTATCCATTTTTGTCTCAAAACCTTTTATTACTCTTATAAGTCCGACGTTTCGGCCAATCCGGCTATCTTCAGGGACAATCTACTTAATTCAACTTTGAAATTATATAATTTAAAAAACTCTAAATTCCATGGAGGCTATTCTGTCCAGGTCAAAAACATCAATTTCTAATTAGTCAATATTCACTTAAAATAAAATCAAAATCATTCATTTTTGATATAAATTGATGTTTTTGACCTGGGCAGAATCCCAAAGGGTTCCCGAACCCACAGGACTGACTCTGCGGCTAAAGGTGACAGATAATAATTGTCTGCCACATCCGGATTCTAACCCAGGTCTTTGGAGTTAATAGTCCATTGCCTTACCAATGAGCTTCCCACTCTCATGACTACTAGTATTACCCCTATTATTACAATACTATAGTATTGACCCTCAATGATATAACGTTATTCTCGATTTTTGTTTCGTATTACTAGTAATTACTACTAGTATTGCGAAACAAAAAATCGAAAATAGCGTTATATCATTGAGGAATGAACATATTGATGGACAGCGCTGTCTTTAAGTTGCGGCCAAAGGGGTCCTTAATTGAAAAAGTTCGAGTCCTGATTAAACCATT
>NW_027114449.1:204567-205084 GCF_000696795.3 Halyomorpha halys | reverse complement strand
TGAAATTATATAATTTAAAAAACTCTAAATTCTATGCAGGATATTCTGTCCAGGTCAAAAACATCAATTTTTAATTAGTCAATATTCACTTAAAATAAAATCAAAATCATTGATTTTTGATAGAAATTGATGTTTTTGACCTGAGCAGAATCCCAAAGGGTTCCTGAACCCACAGGACTGACTCTGCGGCTAAAGGTGACAGATAATAATTGTCTGCCACATCCGGATTCAAACCCAGGTCTTTGGAGTTAACCATTGCCTTACCAATGAGCTATCCATTCCCATTACTACTAGTATTACCCCTATTATTATAATAACACAGTATTGACCCTCAATGATATAACGTTATTCTCGATTTTTGTTTCGTAATACTAGTAATTACTACTAGTATTACGAAACAAAAATCGAAAATAGCGTTATAGCATTGAGGAATGAACATATTGATGGAGAGCGCTGTCTTTAAGTTGCGGCCAAAGGGGTCCTTAATTGAAAAAGTTCGAGTCCTGATTAAACCATT
>NW_027114449.1:199460-203159 GCF_000696795.3 Halyomorpha halys | reverse complement strand
GTTTATGATATCATTTAAATAGATCGGGAGCTTATTTTATCCGCAATAAAATAACAGTTAGTAAAAATTAATAAGATTGAAAATAAAGTCTGTCAGTATAGTACAAGAGCCCGCTGGAAAATAAAGGCAGTTATTCCGCCCCCATTTTAGATCACTTTAATGAAAACTATGTATAATTACTAGTCAAAATTAATGAGTCTGTCAAGTATAGGTAGGGGGAATAAAAAATAGCGGCTGTTTAAAACGCTAAAAAAATTCATTCGAGGCTCTATATCTTTAAAACTACCAAAAATACTAGAAAACCTAATAGAACATTATTTAAAGTAGAGTAAATTTGCTAAAATATGATTCATAATAAAGCTATTTACGTTCAATAGTTCTCGAGATACAGCATTTCATAAAAAATGCACGGAAAAATCAGTTCTTAGTGAATTTATTGCGGGAAATCTATATCTCATGTAGTATTAGACGTACAGATGTCTATTAGCACACAAAATAAAGCTAGTTTAATGTACTATGATGTAGTTAATCACACTTATCTTCCTAAGAGTAGTAGTTTTTATGATATTTGTATATTAATATGAATTTTATATTTTTTTAAACCTTTTAAATCACGGGAACTATTGAATGTAAACAGGTCTATTAGCAATCATATTTTAGTAAATTTATTCTACTTCAAATGATGTTCTCTTAAGGTTTATAGAGTTGTAGTTAGTTTTAAAGATATGGAGTTCCGAATGAAAAATTTTTTTTTAATGTTTTGAAAAAGCCAATATTTTTTATTCCCCCTACCTATACTTGGCAGACTCATCAATTTTGACAAGTAATTATACATAGTTTTCATTGCAGTAATCAAACATTGTGGTGAAACTGACTTTCTTCCCCTCTTGGGCTCTGGAACTAAAAGATCTAGGCATAAAAGTGCTAACTCATTTTACATTAATTCTTTTTATTAATCAATAAATTATTATTTTCAATTGATATTGACATTTATCTAATTAATGCTGTTTAAAGTAAACAAACTATTTTTTACTTCTGTTGAGCGTAACTTTAGGCCTATAACTGTTTGCGCGAAATTTACGCTAGTTAAACCTCAATACAAAAATTTAGTTATAGATTACAGTCTTTACAATTATAAAGTATTCGTGTTTTATTTTATAAACATACTTATTTATTACAAACGAACAAGCACATATATTAATGAAAACTAGTATTTAAGCAAAAACAGATTTAATTTTTTTTTCTCTAAACTTCTAGCTCCTTATAAAAGAATGATCTACATCACTGTAATAAGTCCAATCTGGACATATGGAGTTGAGCTTTGGGCTCCTCTAAACCTTCGAATTCCTCTCGTATCCAATCCTTACAATCCAAAATCATTCGTTAAATCCTCAATTCTCCCTACTTTGTCACAAATAAAATTATCCACAAAGACTTTAATGCTCCATTTGTAACCGATCTAGCCCGAACCAGATATCATTCCTTCCATTATGAACTCCCTAACCATTCAAACCCCCCAGTTTCTAACCTTGCATCATTTTCCATTCCTGACTATCCTCCGAGGCACCTGAAAAGAAGATGGCCACGAGACCTGCTAATGTAAAATATCATTAGAGTGCTACCAATGGGTAGTTTCTCTACACGTCTGTAACACTCTATTTTAATTAAGATCAAATTTACTGATTTCTTTAATTATTTTCGTTTTTTAATTTTCATTAAGGTTTTTTTAAAAAAATATTTTTAATCAATTATAATAATAAATATCCATATGGTCTCAACATAATTATTTTCATAAAATACATATTAACTATAAATCATCTTTATTTATGATATCACAGTTTACTATGTCATTAAAAAGTTTGCATGCTATTCTGCCTTAATCAAAATTTATTTTAGTCTATTAACTCATAAAACATAATTAACTTAGAGAAATACTCTGCAGCAATTAATTAACTTCCATTATATTGTGTTAAAGTATATATTTTAATCCACTATTACACTTTATTATATTTTTACTTACTTATAGTAAGTACTATTAAAATTACTATTATAGATAGTAATCTATTTCATTTTTATCAACAATACATGGCATATTCTCATTATATTTTATTTAATCATTTTAGTATTAAAAAATCCACCAAATTTAACTATATATCTATATATACATCTTATATATAAATATTTTGATTACAAATTAATTTTACTTAAAATTTCAGCATAATGTTTAAGTTTGATTAGATATTAACCGTATAATTAATATTTTATGATATATAAATAGCTTCTAGCATTTTCTTTAGGAGGTATTATTTTCTTCATGTAAAATTATAAAGTAATTGATAAATAAGGATGTGTTATGATCACCTCTTGAGAGATTGTGGCATGTCGTACATGGACCAACCTACTCGCTATAATAAGATATGTAATATAAGAATATCATTGTATATTATTTATCTTAATGGAACAAAAAAAAATTATAATCACAAATTAACTTAGCTTAAATTTTCATAATGCTGGTTCAAATTTTTTGTATCTAATATGAAATAAACAGTATACTTAATATTTTCCGATATATAAATAGCTTCCAACAATGTTTTTTTGAAGACATTATTTTCTTTATGCAAAACTATTGGATTTTAAAAATCAAAACCATATTTTTTCTTTTCGGATTCATGTCGCACTAATGCTGTTTTATTTAGGTATTTTTACATAATTACTATTGTGATATATACATTCTTTCTCCCAATAATTGTTTTGTTTCTCCTATGTATTGCTATGTATCGAGGCATTAGCCATTATTACAACAATATGTCGTTTATTCAGGTTTTTTGCCGTCTGTCCCTAATACCTGGTTGGGGTAGGAGCCTTTCGACGAATCACTTACTGCGTTCCCGGATATGAAAACATCTGTGTTGGGTTTGCCACATTACCAGGGTCCCCTGAGAGAATTGGATTTGCTAACCTTTAAGTGTTCTAACAAAAATGAAAGATTTGACGAGGGACCGGAATCAAATTAAGCATGTGCAGGCCCTTCCTGGTCATGTCAACCTTTTTCGTCCTTTTTCGGGCCTGAGGAGGGGGACGCCTAACTCGGGAGGGTTCGGTCACCGATAGCCAATTAGAAAGGAGATTCAAAAATAAGGTAACGCCCTAAAAGGGAAGTGGGAGAAAGGACTAGGCTTGAGAGAGCAGCAGAAGCCGGAGCGGAGCAAGATGCAATTCGACCAGACGAAGTCGTAAGAAGGGCCACGAGACCTGGACATCCCTTATGGATGAGACGACACCTACGGAACTACATCCCACGGCATCAGCAGCATTAAGTATAAAAAAAACAATAAGCAATAATGTAAGAATCATATTTTATGGCAACTATTTATCTGAATCATTTTAATCACAACAAT
This sequence comes from Halyomorpha halys, assembly GCF_000696795.3. NCBI lineage: Eukaryota > Metazoa > Arthropoda > Insecta > Hemiptera > Pentatomidae > Halyomorpha > Halyomorpha halys. The sequence continues at coordinate 199,761 of NW_027114449.1, read as the reverse complement.
AAATTGTAAATAAATACTTAGTCTCTTTATGTAGTTAATATTTTATAACTCAATATACCACCCCTTATTATATTATATAATTAATGGTAGTGATATTTTATAGAAATAAAGGTATTTAATTGGTAACTGGTAAACACAAAACAAGCCTTCGGAAAAGAATCCAATTATGATAGTTAATATCATTAAGAATCCAGTTATGATAGTTAATATCATTAAGAATCCAGTTATGATAGTTGATATCATTAAGAATCCAGTTATGATAGTTAATATCATTAAGAATCCAGTTATGATAGTTAATATC
>NW_027114449.1:188821-199410 GCF_000696795.3 Halyomorpha halys | reverse complement strand
ATATCATTAAGAATCCAGTTATGATAGTTAATATCATTAAGAATCCAGTTATGATAATAGTTTTTACAGGACTCAATATAAATTAGTTATTAACTTATTTTGGATAATCGCTGAAGGCAAATCTGGCATCCTGAATAAATCTCTTAAGACAGTACATAGCAATAGCACAAATATATATATTTACGAAGACATTATATGTCTAAGTAATTATTTTTTTCTATTTATTTATAGCAATTTATAACTCTATTAAAAAAAAAATACATTAAGTATAAATTAACCAATAAGTAATAACGTAATAATCTATATTTGATGGCAACCTTTATCTGAATCATTATAACCATTTTAATCATAGTTTTTTTAAACCATTTAATTTTAACTATTTTAACCATTTAATACATTGTAAATAAATAGTTAATCTCTTTATGTAGTTTATATACTATTATATAACCCAATATATCACTCTTTATTATGCTATATAATTAATGGTAACAACATTTTATAAATATAAAGGTATTTAATTGGTAAATTGGTAAACACAGAAATAGCCTTTGGAAAAGAATCCAATCATAATAATAGTTTTTTAGGACTCAATATATAATTAATTAATTAACTTATTTTTGGATAATTGCCTTCAGCGATTATCCTGGCATCCCGATTAAATCTCAAGGCAGTACATAGCAGTATATTCCTGGACAATTCAAACATGGCACTATTTTTTCCTTTATTTTGATGTAGTAGTTTTTAATCTTATTATTGGGTCTATTACATAACATTTTTTACCATATATTACAATCTATCAATCCCAATATACACATATCACATATCCCACATATCACATGGAATTGGGAAAAAATATCGAATCATAACATTTTATTTGAGATTCAACACCGAATATATTTTTTCAAAAATCAAAATTAAGTGTATTAGCAAATACAACTTTGTATTATCTGTGTATTAGGAAATACACAGATAATACAAAGTTATATTTAGTATGCTCAATTCGTTTCTTGCCTGTTAGAATATTTAGGGAACGCATTCAGATCTTGCCTTAAAATTTCAGTTCTATCCGCGTGGACTCCCTCACTTCCACCCAACTCTTTTTCTGAAACGATTTTATTTATTAAATTTTGTTTCTGGGTTCGAAGACGTTTAAAGGAAGCGTACAAGAGCGTTTTTACCAACTTTTTGATTTTACGAAATGGCGAGAAAATGATGGGGGATGTGGTCAGCAAAGATACATAATAAACAAAACTTATTTATTTTTACCGATGTTAGTTATACAAGCCGGTAACTATTTCCGCTTGGTTTAACGTATTTTTGAACGTTTGCCCGCTAGTGACGAGATAGTCCAAACGGACTTTAAGCAGCATCATCGCATGAGTGCAGAGGGGCGCCCTACCTTGCAGTTGCCCCCCTAGAAGTGAAAAAATTATTAATTTACTAAAAATTAATTTTTTTTTCAATCTGATAATTATAATAACTAATAATGCGTTGCTGTAGTTATTTATATATTTTTTTGGTTTAATTTACCTTTCCGTGCTATAATGTAACAACCTGAATGAAAGCTATGTAAATAAGGTAGGGGGAATAAAAAATGGCGGCTGTTTCAAACCCTTAAAAAGACATTAATTTTTCATTCTGTGCTCTATATCTTAAAAATTACCAAAAACACTTAAAAATCTAATAGAACATTATTTAAAGAAGAGTAAATTTTCTGAAATATGTTCCCTAATAGAGCTATATAGGTCGAATAGTTCTCGAGATATAGCCTTTTAAAAAGCAACATTTTATTTAAATGTACTGAAATATCAGTAGTTAGTTAATTTATTTTGAGAAATCTATATTTCAAAAACCATTCAACGTACAGATGTCTATTAGCAATCAAATTAAAGCAAGTTAAATGTTCTATAAAGTAGTTTATGACCTTTACCTTCGTAGGATTAGTGCTTTTCATGATATTTGCTAAATTAAATTGATTTAAAGTTGTTCGGACAATAAGTTTGATTTTTGAAAAACTTCATTTCAGAAACCATAGGACGTATTGGACGCCAGCACTCAAATTAAAGCTAGTTAAATTTATTATAAAATAGTTTATAAGATTTATCTTTGTAGGAGTAGTAGTTTTTATGATATTTGACAAAATAAACTCACTAAATGTTAATTTCTAGTTGTTCGTACAAAATTTTGGATTTTTAAAAATATATCTCTAGATCGATAAGACGCACCTATATCTGCCAACAATCAAATTAGAGAAAATTTAACTTACTATAAAGTAGTTTATGACACTTTTCTTCGTAGGGGTAGTAGTTTTTATGATATTCACATACGAATATAAATTTGGCTTTTGAAAATTGGTCCGAATAACCATAAATCAATTTATTTTAGCAAATATCATGAAAACTACTACTCCTACGAAAATAAATGTCATAAACTACTTTATAGTCCATTAAACTAGCTTTAATTTGAGTGCTAATAGACATCGGTACGTCTCATACTTCCTGATATTTAGATTTCTCAAAATAAATTAACTAACTACTGATATTTTCTCTTAGATTTTCAAGTGTTGTTGGTAGTTTTTAAGATATAGAGCTCCGAATGAAAAATTAATTATTTTTAAGGTTTTAAACAGCCACCATTTTTTATTCCCTCTACCTATACTTGGCAGACTCATCAATTTCGACTAGTAATTATACCTAGTTTTCAATTAAGTAATCAAAAATTGGGATGAAATAACTGGCTTTTTTCTTCACTTGGCCTCTGGTACTAAAAGATCTAGGAATAAAAGTGCTAACTCATTTTACATTAATTCTTTTTATTAATCAATAAATTATTATTTTCAATTGATATTGACATTTATCTAATTAATGCTGTTTAAAGTAAACAAACTATTTTTTACTTCTGTTGAGCGTAACTTTTGGCCTATAACTGTTAGCGCGAAATTTTCGCTCTTGTACTAGAACCACCCCTACTAGTTTTGATCCTGGATACGCCCTTCCCAAAGTCAGTAGATTTCCCTGTCTTTTTAAATATTTCTTCCTCTTTTCCCACTCCCACATATCTCTTCTCCTTATTCCTACCTTATTTACTTTTACGGACATTCTATATTTTTTTTAGCTTATAATTTTTTTGTACTCATCTAATATCCATTGTAACATATATTTAGTTTTATTTATTTCCCATTGTATCATATACATTGTTTCCTTTCATTCATTTCATTATGTTGATTTAAATTGTTTCAGACATTAATTCCATATTTTATATTGTTAATTCCATCACTTATCATTTATATTTTCTTCGGCATCTTTCATTATGTTTAATTCTTCATTTACATTAACACTGTGTTTTTTTTTTATTATTTATTTTGTATAATTCTTACTTCTACATTATTATATTTTATCTTTTAGCATCATCAACTATCTACTTAATTTATTGGTATCTATATATTTCCAAGTTTGTTTATTATTATTTTCTTTTTAATTTTATGTTTCTCTGAACTAAGGTTGTTATCTCGTTTTGTTTTTCAACACTGATGAAAGCTTGAAATTGAGGTCGAAATAACTAAGTAAATAAGTTTTGTTAAAATAAATAATTTAATTTCTATTCATTTTAGTCTCAACACAATTTATTTTCCTTACAAGTCCGACGTTTCGGCCAATCCGGCAATCCTCAGGGACAATCTTAATACAATTTTGGAACTAAATGATTTTAAAACTCAACTTCATGCAGGCTATTCTGCCCAGGTCACAACAACAAATTCTATGAAACATTAAAACATACTTTTTTGTTAATAAGTATATCCTACATTATGTCAAATTACCTAATTAGTCAATTTTCACATTAAAAATGAAAATTAAAATTCATTTATCACAGTCACTATTTAATGTTTCATAGAAATTGTATTTTTGACCAGGGCAGAATAGCCTGGATGAAGTTGAGTTTTTAAATCATTTAGTTCCAAAATTGTATTAAGGTAAGATAAATTGTAAATGATAATGTTAAGTATTTTGAATTGTTAAGGATCATACATGTAATAAAAGCTGTTTTGTGGTAGATTGTCCCTGAGGTTGGCCGGATTGGCCGAAACGTCGGACTTGTAAGAAAAATAAAATGCGTTGAGACTAAAGTAGATAGAAATTGAATTATTTATTTAAAAAAAATTAACCAGTCTCAAGAATGTGTTTAAGATTATAAATTAAATAAGTTTTTTTATTTATGTATCTTTGCAGACCGCATTCACGACCATCTTCTTCTTAAATCGATCTACGGTTAACTGTTGATACCTCATTTTATTTTTTATATTTTATGTTGAGCAACATCATTAAAAAATAAGTGTTATGGAATATCCAAGTGCTTTCCACCCTCGAAGTGAGCCATACTGTTTACTATCTCTCCCCCTGTAAGTACTTAAACCTCTATGGTTGGTTATGGTGACCATAAAAAGCGGGCGGTAATGGTCGCAGACGAAAAACTTCTGTACATGTAAGAGAATAATATTGTTCTTTCAAGCCTCCTGCCGACCCCCCCCTTTGATTCATGCCGTTTACTTTAGGGGGGGGTCGAGATATAGGAGAGCTTAATAGATTTCGGTTGGGGGCTATACGATGCATATCGGCCTGTCAACTATCATACATTGTCATATTTTCCATAAAAAAATGTTTCTATAAAGTGCACATTAAATGGAAGTTATTAAAAGGAGTAGACAACTGTTTCTGATTTACAACCATCAACGAAATTATTTATTTATCAAAATAAATAAATAATTACTAACAGATCCTGTGATGCTTCGTAATTGCTAAATTTAGGGATGTAGGCAGATTTATTGAATATATCTGAAAGTTTGACATAAATTAATATATTTAGTTATTTACATATTAGATGAATGATTTAATTAATTGCTTATTATATCTATTAAGTTTATAGCGGTAAATAATTATATATTTACTATATATTTTTATTATATAATAAAAATATATTGTAAAAAAAATAGAATTGAAATTCACCAAGGCTCAACCAATCCTTTGGAGTTGCATAGGGCTTTATAAATTCCATCAAAGGGCTCAGACCGGATCTAATTAAATAAATCAGAACAAAAGATTTAAAATAAAATGTTTCTCAAGTTTTTCCTTATTTGAAATTAATATGTCGCACTGATAAGCGGATTAAATCGCAATTTTTTTGTTAAAATATCAGGGATTCAGCTTTAAATGTTATGAGCATAGCATTGTGAGGAGCTCTATTTAAAGCCAGGTTCAATGATAAATGCCTAAGAGCTCCTAGCGGATTTTCTGAGCAACTTGTTTTATAACCTTTCCTTCCTAAACTTCATGTTATTGTTTACTTCTAAGTTTTGATTACAGTAATTTATTACAACATGTCTAAATTAAGCAAAAAGTAGAAGTGTAAAAGATTGGCTACTGATTGTCTTTTTTAAAAAGTCCAAAACACAAGACATAAAAATAACGCAAACTAGGAGTAAGTAACGTAACACGACAACAAATAAATTTTTTAGTATGAATGTGATCATTCATCACTATTACCTAATGCCCACAATAGTGTGGCAGATTGTAATATCTATCACAACACATCTAAATACAAAACAAAAAAAAAAACAACCTTTTTTTAGATATATTATTTCTTTTCTAAATAAATTATTATGCATAAATTTTATAATAATTCTGTAAAAATAAAATAGCTAAAAATAACAATGATTTTAAGATTTTCCGTTGTTTTTTTGTTTTTATTGCGGTGCATTATTGTTCTTAATGTTCGATTTTGTAGATTTGCATAAGGTACCAACAAACAAATATTAATTATTAGATATCAGATAATTTATTCTTAATTATTATACAATGTGTACTCACTTCTCGAAGTAGATGAGGATATCGCCGTGATCACCGTTCACCTCCTTGAAGGTCAGTTTGGAATGGTCCGACCAGACGGAGAGTGCTTGGTACAGGTCGTACCTCGTCTTCCCGTGGTCCAGGCCGTTGGTGAGCCAAGTCCGCAAGCTGTCAAGGAAAAGAAAGCATCAGTAAATAATAGGACATTTGAAAATTATCTTAGCAAATTCAATAGTTGAAATAACACTAAATTTTGCAATGAAGAAAAGATCTCTCTTAATATTTTTATTTAGATAACAATACATCGAGCAAATCATAAAAGTAAATCTAGTAAAAGGTCTCGACGCCATCTTCTTTTCAGTCACCTCGGAAGGTTGTCAGGAATGGAAGATGAAGCAAAGTTAGAAACTAATGGTTTTGGGTGTTTAGGGAGTTTATAATGGAAGGAATGATATCTGGTTCGGACTAGATCGGTTACATACGGCACATTAAGGTTTATGTATGATTTTATTTGTGAATAAGTAAGGAGCATTTATTTTAAAGATTGGATACGAGAGTGGAGTCCAAAAGCTCAACTCCGTATGTCCAGATAGGCCTTATTATTGTCCTTTAGACCTCTCTTTTGAAATGGATTGGAAGTTTAGAAAAAAAAACAAATTTTTTTTAGTAATTTATTTATTATTAATACAACTGTATACATTTATATACAACAAGTAAATTTGCTGTAGGTGATATTATGACATGATACAAACATGTGGAGAATCTACCCACTGATAGAACTCCAATAACATTTCTCGAGAAGATCTCGAGGCCATCTTCTTTTCAGACGCCTAGGAGGATTATTAGATAATGAAGGAGAAGACAGGTTAGAAACAAGTGGATTTGGGTGGTTGAGAAATTTATTATGGAAGGAACGGTATCTGGTTCTGGCCAAATCGGCAACATTGGATCCTTATTTTTATCATATTGCTTTATTCTCATTATTATATTAATTCACTAATTGTAAATTTTCAGCTTTATTATTAACTTTAAAATCTTTTCAGTTATTTTCATTATTATTTTTTATTTAATTTATTTTTAATAATTGTTATTTTATTTTTATTTTTTACTTTATTTTCATTTTAGTAGTTGTTAATTAAATTATTTATTGTATCACTTGAGATCATTGTACTTATCTAGCTTAAAAATTGTATAGCCTCCACAAAGCCCTAATGGTCTATACTGAAATAAACTTTTTAATTATGTCTATCATTTTTATGTGTTATTTTGGAACCGAACGATAGAGGTCATCGGGTCGGGCCATATTGGATGTAATTTTTTAAATGAATAAAATAAAAAAAAAATATTGACTACAACTTAGAATATCATAATTTTATCGAATTTTCAAAATTGCACTATCAAATTTTTTATAGCATGGAGTTATACTTCTTTAAAAAAGATATATTATATCTGAAATGATTAAATATCGAAAGCAGAAGCTGTTCGTGGGGATGGAAGAGCTTGGAAGCTGCAGAAGCAATATCCAACGACTTATAAAAACGAAATGATTACATAAACCGAACCAGTAATATTGCTCATAGCTTTCTTGATCCCTCTTATTTGCATCTCTCCAAATATCTTTACCTTTCGGTTTAGCGATCGATTTGAAACTCAGTTTCATTGAAATCACATATAAATATATAATTTTTTAAAAGTAAAAATCCAAAGTAATGACTTAGGAATATCGACTGTTCGCTCTAATGAAACCTGAACTTTTGACCAAAACGTAGGCGCTAATAAATAAGTTTTTACATATTAGTGTTCTCCACTGACCGGACCCCGACCATTTTCTTATAACTATAAATACCTTTGATTTCTGAAAATGGTGGGATACACATCGGAATGAAACATAAAATCCTGGCGTACGCGGACTACATTTCGGTCCTAGGAAGTAACTAAAATGATATGAAAAGACTCTATAAAGAAAAACAGAGGAAATCTGCTTGCTAGTGAATGAAAAATAAAACAAAATATATGATTTTAACCCAACAAATTTCCCCTATGATATTAGTACAAGAGCCGAAGAGGAGAAAAAAGGCAGTTATCTCACCCCAATTTTGATTACTTTAATGAAAACTATGTATAATTACTAGTCAAAATTCATGAGTCTGCCAAGCATGGGTAGGGGGAATAAAAAATGGCGGCTGTTTCAAAGCGATAAAAAAAACAAATTTTTCATTCGGAGCTCTATATCTCAAAAAGTAGGAACAACACAAGAAAACCAAAGAGAATGTCATTTAAAGAATAGTAAATTTGCTAAAAAATGGGCCCTAATAGAGTTATTTACGTTAAATAGTTTTCGAGATATAGCTTTTTAAAAAGCAACATTTCATAAAAATGTTGTATTCGACGTACTAAAAGATCAGTATTTAGTGTATTTATTTTGAAAAATCCATATCTTAAAAATCATTTGACGTACAGATGTCTATTAGCACTCTAATTAAAGCTAGGTTAATGAGCTATAAAGTACTTTATGATGTTTATCTTCGTAGGAATAATAGTTTTCAGGATATTTGCTAAAATAAATTGAACTAAAAACTACTACCTCTACGAAGATAAGTGTCATAAACTACTTTATACTAAGTAACCTTTCCTTTATTTTGAGTACTGGCAGACATATGTGCGTCCAATGGTTTCTGAAATGAAGTTTTTCATAAATCAAACTTATTGTCCCAATAACTATAAATTAATTTATTTCAGCAAATATCATGAAAACTACTATTCCTACGAAGGTAAAGGCCATAAACATATTTATAGTCCATTAAACTAGCTTTAATTTGAATGCTAATGGACATCTGTACGTCACATAGTTCCTGAGATATAGATTTCTCAAAATAAATTAGCCAACTACTAATCTTTCAAAAGATTTTTAAGAAATTTTGCTTTTAAAAAGCTATATCTCGAGAACTATTGGACGTAAATAGGGGCCAATTCTTAGGTTTTGGATATGCACCATCCCTAACCACCCTAAAAATGTTAGAAACCAGAAAAGTAAAAATAAATCGATAAGCGCTTTTAAAATTGATAGCATTTTTATATTCTGCAAATCTCAAAACATAAAGAGGGGCTAAAATGTTAGAAATCAAGTTAATTAAAATTTGTCGATACGCTGTCTTAAAATCGATAACATTTTCATATTCTACATATCCCGAAACATAAAAATGTACCCTTATATGTTAGAAATCAAGAAAGTTAAAATAAATCGACACGCGATAATTAAATCGATGGCTTTTTCATATTCTACATATTCCGAAACATATAAAGGGACCTTAACATGTTAGAAATAAAAAAAATTTAAATTAATTGGTTTTGGCTTTTTAAATTGGTTGTTTTTTGTTTTTTTCTTGTTTTAATTTTTTGAATTTTGCCTTTCTTCCTTTGAAATTTGAGGTTGAAAAAAAAATTAAGTGAATTAAAAAAAAAATTCAATTTTTTTTTGGATTATTTTTTTTTGGCTTATTTTTTTTTTGGTTTGAATTGTTTTTTCAATTTTTGGATTAAAAAGTTTTTGGATTTTTTTGTTGTTTTTTTTTTTGGATTAAAAAAGTATTCGTCTCTTGTCAATCGAATAATTTTTGCCCAACTGTGGATACCTATGGTAACCTAATCACTATGTGTTCTAAGTGTCTAAAATTATAACTGATATAGTTACTTTTAATTCGGATTCTCGAAAGCAGAGAGCATTTCGCAACTCCTCGCTTTGGCATTTGGCCCATCCCAGATGTTTCATTTTGCTTCTTTGTCGCAACAATGAATTAAGAGTAGCAAGCCTGCCAAATGGATTGGTTGTTAGACTTTCAAATAGTAGTTTGATTTACCAGTTTCAACACCACTTTGTTTTATTTTTCACTTGTTTATTGGGCAGTCGAGTAACTACGGACAGTTGTTTTGAACTTTGAACAGTTTGCCTAATTGTTAAGAAGAACAATGCTGTGCGATATACACGAGAGGTATTCGAAGGTCTACTGGAACCCCAAAGCTCAACTCCGTATTTCCAAATAGGTCTAATTAATTATAAGTTTACATTGAGTCATTCTGAAAGTAAAAATGATTGGATGAAATAATCAATTTAAATCTGTACGACTACAACCCATGGAGGATCAGGACCAACTGTTGTGGAAGGAGGTGGTTTGGTCCGCCAGATTTTTACCCAAGGAATGGTATAATATCAACTTTCTGAGGCTAGGTGGACCCTGAACCCACAGGGATGATTCAACAGCTACAGGTCATATAATAATTATCTGCCACAACAGGATTCGAACCCGGGTCCTTGGAGATAGTAGTCCATTGCCTTACCAATGAGCTACCCACTCCCACGATTGACTTCATTATATGAAAATAATTAATAATCTATATCAGATATGATTAATAAAATTGAACCATTTTTTTTTATGGCCAACCGCATTGTTCTGCTACACACAGCACACTAAGGATAGTTGGACCATTGCTTATTTTTCTTAAATTACATAGGCACATATTAAAATACATAATAGCAATACATAATATTTTTTGTTCTTAATATTTTAGTTCTTTAATTTTTTTTCTATATTTTCATTTTTTACAACATTAATAATTTTTTTTCTTCAGTTATTTACCCTATAGGTCTACATCCCAGTATAATAAACAGTTAAGATTTCAAATATAGAAAAAATGCATATACCTAAAAATCCTACATGGTCATACACAATTATATTCCTTTAAAATCTAAAA
>NW_027114449.1:188227-188714 GCF_000696795.3 Halyomorpha halys | reverse complement strand
AATATAAATAAATCTGTACTGCTACGACTGGTGAAGGGTAAGAGGTGTAGTACTTTGAAAGGGAGTATTGTTAATAGACCACCAGTTGTGCAAGGGGGTGATTTGGTCAGATTCTTACTAAATTAAGGGTAACTACTTAATGAGGCTAAGTGGACTCTGGAGTGCTCTCGAACCCACAGGGATGACTCACACAGAAAATAATTATCTCCCACAGCCATAATGGAACCCGGGTTCTTGGAGTTAGTAGCCATGAGCCTTATCATTGAGCTATCCACAACCAGATAAAGGTAATAAATATATATGTATATTAACAAAAGTAATATATATATTATTGAAATCATCTCTAGTGCAAGAGGACTCATGGATTCTACCCGAACAAATATTGTATAACAAATACAAGAGTTCACCGAGAACATAGATCTGAAATGTTAATGTGTGGAGCAACAAGCAAATGAAAATAAATTTATATCATTTTTCTTTTAATTAC
>NW_027114449.1:179046-184343 GCF_000696795.3 Halyomorpha halys | reverse complement strand
CGTTTCTAACCCGGCTTCTCCTTCACTACCTAATAATCCTCCTAGGCGTCTGAATAGAAGATGGCCTCGAGATCTTCTCCTTTAGAAGTGTTTTTGGAGTTCTATCAATGGATAGATTCTTTACATGTTTGTATTATGTCATAATATCACTTATGGCAAGTTTACTTGATGTGTATAAAAAAAAAAATATTTTTTATAAATTTCTTTAAAAGACCCTTTTTGGTTATTTATTTTTAAATTTGTGGATTTAATGTATGTCACGAGTGAAAACAATTGAATCAATTTTGCCTAACAAAAAGCCCGACTCATAATCAACACTTACCGCCTTGATCCGCCCTAACTGATCGACTTTATTCATTCCTGATTAAGGTTTTCCTCGACCTAAGGTTGCTCGGGATTACCACCTCTCTAGAAGACTCCCCTGAGACACAAACACTAATACCGCCTAATAAGGGAGGGGGCGCCTATTCGGCAGATTGATCGGTTGGGGCGCCCGGCCGGCGGACGCCTCATCACAGTCAGTGGCGTCTTGGGCCTAAATTGGAATAGCGGGGGTCTTAGACTTGCTTCATGGCGTACTCCAGTCTTTATTCTGCTTCATTTGCATTAATGTCTTCTTAAAAGGGAATATATCAAATAAAGTCCGGCTAAGAACTTAGGGTAGAAAACTTAAAGATACATTGGTAAGAAAATTACTTGCAACTGCACTGATGCATATTGTTGAAGCCATATTGTACTACAATAAGTACTGTATATAATATTTTCACTTTCTTGCGACTGTGTTTTATTGTTTAAATAAAATAATTTTCATCCAAGTTAAGACTGAAAATACTCTTTATTATTCCCTTAACTGTCCTACGTTTCGGCCAATCCTCAAGAACACCTTAATGAGTACCTTAAATATAAATTTACATCTCATATCCAATTATTTAAAAACTTTTTGGAGGCTATTTTGTCCAGGTCATTAATTTTAATCACTCTATGAAACAATAAAACAACAGAGAATAATAATTAAATAATTCCAAGGACCCTGTTCGAATCCGACTGGGCAGAAAATTGTTGTCTGTTACACTGTAGCCGTGAGTCAACTCCTGCGGGTTCTGGAGTCCTGGGGTCCACCCAGCCTCATAAATTGGGTAAAAATCTGGCGGTCAAGCGTGATTCTGACCAAATCACACACAACCGTTGGTCTAGTAACCGTACGTCCTTACAAAGTAATGAACCCCTGACCCTCTTTGGATTATAGTGGTACAGATTTTAATTTTAATTTAATTTTTTTTTTACTTATGCCTAATTACCTATTTTTTCAGTTTTTCATTAAATTTCAAAGCTTTTTAATACAAATTAATTTAACCTTCCTAAAGCTCAAATGAGGCATAAAATTGATTTAATTCAAAATGTATTTTGGTCTAAATTCTTATTTCTTTTATTATTGAAACTCAGTCAAAGTTAATTGTGAATAGTAACATAAAATGTACCCATATTTTTCATTTATTAATTTTGCTTAAAATCTCTGCATGGTGTTAGTTTGAATTTCTGGGATGTGTTTCAAAATTCATTGTATAATTAATGTTATCTGATATATAAATAGACTCAAGTAGTATTCTTTTGAAAAAAACTTATTTAATAGTGCCAACGTTTCGGCCAGAATTTCAGTCTTCATCAGGGCTACTTGTAGCAGATCGGAAATCTAAACATCTAACTGTTGATTAAATCTATGATAATATTTCAAATATAATTTTATTTTCTTATAGGATTTCATATAAAGTTTCTCAAATTAATTTCTTTTTATAAAAAATTCTTTTAAAAGCAAGCAATTTATTTTTTTCTTTATTTATTTATAGAAATTCACAACTGTATTAAGTAAATGTTATATGATATATTTTACAATGGCTTGATACAGTCTTGTGGATTACTCATAGGTAGAACTTCAAAACATTTCTAAATTAGAAAGTCTCGAGGCCATCTTTTCAGACTCCTCGAAGGATAATAAACTATAGAGTTTATCATGGAAGGATTAATATCTGGTTCTGGCCAATTCGCAACATAAGGAACATTGGAGTCATTATAGATGATTTTATTAGTAACAAAATAAGAAGCATTGATGATTTTACGAAGGATTTTGGATTGTAAGGATTGGATACGAGAGGAATTCGAAGGTTTAGTGGAGCCCCAAAGCTCCATATGTCCAGATGGGCCTTATTATTGTCAAGTAGATCAATCTTTTGTAATGAGTTGGAAGTTTAGACCGTTTGTCCAGTAAGTGCTGTAATAGTCGGAATCTGCGTGCAAGTTCCTTTTAGGTAATTGAAATTAAAATTTCACTATTACCTTCAAACTTATATGTAACTGCCCATCGAACCGCAGCCTTTGGTAGATCTTTCCTCATCCGTTCCTCTTCCCTATGAAATTCTATTCCCCCCTTCATTTGTAGTTCTAATACCCTTCCAACCTTCAAATCCCGACTACCTTCTGTCCACCCGATTCCAGAAGAATAACAATTGATGTTTAAAACAAAGTTTATATATTTTCTGTACTTAATGTTTCAGAATTATTATTCTTGTAAATATGTATATTAGTAGAAATTGTACCTTTCCATTTATTATTTTTAGTTAAATTAAATTTGATTTTTATCATTTTTGTTTTCTATTGACAAAGTGAAGAGCATTAATGATTTTGGATTGTAGGGATTCGATACGAAAAGAATTTCGTGGTTTAATGGAGTCTCAAAACTCGACTAAGTCCAAAGAGGCCTTATCATGGTCCTGTAAAGACAAATTAGTCTTTTGTTAGTAATTGGAAGTTTAGATCGTTGGTCTAGCAAGGGTGAAAATGTCGGAATCGACGAGCAATTTCCTGTCCTTTCAGTTGTTTGTTCAGATATAGTCTTAGCAAGAGGATCTCTTCGACGGGAATAAATGGAATATTATTATTAAAGGACACTGAATGGTATTGATCAATTCACTAAAATAAACTTAATTTGTTAAAGAAAAGCATATTTTTCTATAGAACCAATGTTCTCTGTTTTCTTTTTTTTTCTAACCTCCTTCATTGTATATATATATTATTGGATTTGTACAATCTGCCAGACTATTGTGGGTAATAGGTAGTAGTGATGAATGATCATATTTATACTAAAATAAAATAAAATAAGAATGAAAATAAATAAAATCTCTCTTAAAATATATTCAAACAGGATAAAGAAAAAGAACATAATCAAACTATGTGTATGAGAAAATAAATAAATAAAATAAAATAATAATAAAATCTCTAGTCATATTTACACTCTTATTTACAATATTTACACAATCGACCTGAGGATCCCTGAGCCTATTTATCCCTCTCGCCGCATATCTCTAAAGCCGCAAACACTTAACTTGAGTGGAGAATCTGACCATTACCAGAACTCCAATTGTCCAATTTTATTTTACAATAAGTCTCTTGGCCACTGCCGTTTCAACCTTCAAGGTGGGCTGTAGGTCTAGATAAGGTTTGAACCAAAGGATTAGAATGGTAAAAGATTTATATGAAATTTGGTTGGTATGAGGTCAAGGATAAAAGGGATATGAAGGTTATGGTGTAGTTATTCATTATTAATATTGCAATGTTGTATGAATTCATCTTTTGTTTATTTTTTGAATGAATTTTTTGCATTGAATTAAATTGGAATTTAAAATTGTGTTCTTGGACATATGGAATTGAGCTCTGGGGCTCCACCAAACCATCAAATTCTTCCCGCATCCAATCGTTACAATCCAAAATCCTACGTAAAATCCTTGATGCTCTTTATTACGTCACAAATAAACTCATTCACAAAGACCTTAACATCCCATCCGTTGCAGATTTGACCCAAAACAGATATGCATCTTTTCATTCCAAACTCCTTAACCATCCTAACCCATGAAGTTGTAAATTACATTAAATAAATAATTAAAAAAAAAAATAAAAAAAATTGGGTTCAAGTAGTGCACCATTTTTATTAACAGGAATTAGAATCCTATAAAAATAATAAACAATATAACTTCGCCGTACCAGATAAAGTTGAGTATTATTTAAAATGTTATCCAGTAGCTCGAAATTAGTTCTGATGACACAAACCAATTACTCAATTCCAGTGACATCTCAGAGAGAGATAGAGAAAGAGTCATCGACTTCTGTTCAATTGCTATCTTCCTTCATCGTTCTTCCGATCAATATTGCCCCTTAATATTTTTATCAAGTTCCACTCGCATTACCCCGCAAGAAGGAAAATTCGGGAGGATATGGCGCGAAAAGTCATAACCATAAAGCTTGTCACAGGTTCTCCCGCTGTATTTTCAACCAGTTAAGTACTTACGATTTTGCTGATTGTCACAAACGGGTACGATTTTACTGCTTGTAGCGCCTATAAGGAAGGGCATTTTCCAACAGTTATTCGGCTATATCACACCGTTTATGTGTCATAAAGTTTGAATACGTTGGCAATAACCCAAATCGAAGGTATTATAATAAAAATCTTAAATTATACGATTTTTTTTTTATTGATAATTTATTAACATTCACAATCGTATTTACATAAAAATACACCTAGTAAATTTCATGTGAGATTACTATGGTTTGATACAGTTTTGTGGAGACTTCTCATTACTAGTAACTAGTACTAACTAGTGGATAGTAGTAAACTACTCAATAGTAGCACTCTAATAATATTTCTACATTAGAAGGTCTCGAAATTTCATATAAATCTTTCCAACCATCCTAACTCTTAGGTTCAAACCTTATCTAGTTCCACCCATCCCTTCAGCCCACCTAGAAGGTTGAAATGGCAGTGGCCAAGAGACTTATTAAAATAAAAATGGACAATTGGAGTTCTGGCAATGGTCAGATTCTCCACTCAAGTTGAGTGTTTGCGGCTTTAGCGCACTTGCTCAGCCTCCACTGGCTCACTACTAGTGATGCGGCGAGAGGGATGCGCTTGGATCCTTTGAGCTCTGCTCTACCCCTCACACGTGGGGGATAGAGTGGTTCAGGTATCCTCAGGTCGATTGTGTAAATATTGTATATTAGAGTGTAAATGTGACTATAGACTATAGATTATATTATTTTATCATTATGTTATTTTATTTATTTTTTCTTTCATATACATAGTTTGATTATGTTCATTTTGTTTATTCTTCTGTTTGTATATATTTAAGAGTTTTTTTTTCATTTATTTATTTATTTTATTTTACTGGAAGATTATTGATTGACCGTGTGTATAGATGAATGGAATTTGGTAAAAAATCTCAAATAGTAAATAATTATACTATTTTATTTAT
>NW_027114449.1:175166-178446 GCF_000696795.3 Halyomorpha halys | reverse complement strand
TTTTATTTATTAATAAATAATTATACTATTTATCACTTTGTCTTTGACTGCCGTCAAAACAGCCCTGACGAAGCCCTGAAACGTGGGGTGAAACGTTGGCTCAATAAAATAGTGTAATTATTTACTATTTGAGTTTTTTTTTACCGCACCCGGACCAAATTCCATTCATCTATACACACGGTCAATCAAGTATCTTCCAACTTAGCAACCTTTGTTTTTCTACCTTTTTATTGTTCACCTAATTTAAATACTTTTTTACTACAAATTATTTTCGTTATTGTGGCATAACTGCCATCCCCACTCCTCCCAATGGAAACCAAAGTGACGGTTGGACTGCCGTCAAAACAGGTATGCATTCTGTCTCATCATTTGATTTGTGTTTTTTTTTTCATCTCTTTATTTGTACTTTCCTTAATATTTCTACTCTTATATATCTGTTACTATTACTCTTTTCATTTACTATTTACAACCTTTAAATTTTCTTACTTTTCATTTTATACCCCTGTTATTTTACACTTATGTTTTTTCTTTTTTCCTTTTTGTAACTATAGTGTTTGTATCTTTTTTAGCCTTGAAGAAGCCCTGCAACGTGGGGCGAAACGTTGGCGCAATAAAATAGTATAATTATTTACTATTTGAGTTTTTTTTTACCGCACCCGGACCATATTCCATTCATTTATTTTATTTTAGTATGTATGAGATCATTCATCACTATTAACTATTGTCCACAACTGTGTGGCAGATTGTAATATCTATCAATAAATAAAAAGTATTTTAAATAAATTAAGAAGGTATCGAAGCCATCTTCTTTTCTGGCCTACGGAGGATTATCAGGAATCCTATCAAAAACAAGGTTAGAAACTAGTGGCACGAGACTATAACCTCCCATAACAATTAATTGTTAAACAAACAAAAAATCTGACTGTTATATAATCCATGTAAGGCACACCAGGCCGAACTGGTATTAATACAAATATAAAATAACCTTAAAAAAAAAATTAAACAACGTAGGTCCTTTCAGATTTCTCGATACACCATGACCCATTTTACCCATGAAACCGTTATTAGAATTCAAAACTACATTAAATCAATGGTGGGCCCAGACAAGAGCAATAATTGGGGCAAGGCCTGGACTGATTAAGCGCTGACAGCCCATCATCAATCTGGTCATCAATCCTGCTACAGAAAGAATTTCCAAAGGATCCTCTAAGCGAATTTTATAAATGCTCCTCAGTCCTCGATTGAGTTATGGCTCTTCCAGGATTAAGGGAACTTGAGCCAATTATTGTTCCTTGGCACAGTACTCCCATCGATTCGACATCACTCCGGCCCTTTGTATGCTTTCCAAAGGATAATATTGTATATTCGATTTCATCCTTTCGTATCAAGGATTGTTAGAGTTCGTTCAATCTATTAAGATAAGTAAGATCATTCTTTGATTGGTTATTCTTTAAAACAATTAAAACGGTTACTACCAAGTTAGAACAGCGACAGTACTGTCATAAAAGCTATTCATGAATTGATCGTTAAAAAAAAAAGTGATTTAATTGTAATTATTAATCATGATTAATCATTAACCCTAGTCCTAACAGCATACGTTGATAGTACGTAGTTGATAGTAAGAGCCCAAGAGGAGAGAAAAGGCAGTTATTTCATCCCATTTTTGATTACTTTGATGAAAATTATGTATAATTAAAAGTCAAAATTGATGAGTCTGCCAAGTATAGGTAGGTGGAATAACAAATGGCGGCTGTTTCAAATAGATAAAAAAACTATTTTTTCATTCGGGGCTCTATATCTTAAAAAGTAGGAACAACACAAGAAAACCTAAGAGAACATCATTTAAAGAAGAGTAAATTTGCTGAGATATTAGCCCTAAAAGAACTATTTATTTCCAATGGTTCTCGAGTTTAGTCTTTTTAAAAAACAACATTTCTTAAAAATCTACTGAAAGATTAGTAGTTAGTTAATTTATTTTGAGAAATCTATATCTCAGGAGCTAGGTGACGTATAGATGTCTAGCACTAAAATTAAAGCTCGTTTAACGTACTGTTAAGTAGTTTATGACCTTTACCTTCTTAGGAATAGTATTTTTCATGATATTTGCTAAAATAAATTGATTTATAGTTGTTCAGATATTTAGTTTGTTTTAAAAAAAATTTATTTACATTCAAATTAAAACTAGCCAAATGTAATATAAAATAGTTTATAACGTTTATCTAGTTATGAGTAATAGTTTTTATGATATTTGACAAAATAAATTCACAAACTGTTAATTTCTAGTTGTTCGTATAAAATGTTTGATTTTTGAAAAAATATATCTCTAGATTCATAAGACGCACATATGTCTGCCAACACTCAAAATAAAAGAAATTTAACTTACTAAAAATTAGTTTATGACAATTATCATCGTAGGGATAGTAGTTTCTATGATATTCGCATATTAATATGAATTTGGTAGATGAAAATATGTCCGAAGAACTATAAATCAATTTATTTTAGCAAATATCATGAAACTACTATTCCTACAACGATAAACGTCATAAACTACTTCATAGCCCATTAAACTAGCTTTAATTTGAGTGCTAATAGGCATCTGTACGTCAAATGGTTTTTGAGATATAGATTTTTAAAAATAAATTTACTAACTACTGATCTTTCAGTACGTTTTGTACGACGTGTTTATGAAATGATACTTTTTAAAAAACTATATATCGAGAACTATTGAACGTAAATAGCTCTATTAGGGCTTACATTTTACTCTGCTTTAAATGATGCTCTCTTAGATTTTCTATTGTAGGTAGTTTTAAAGATAGAGGTCCGAATGAAAAATTAATTATTTTTAACGTTTTGAAAAAGCCTGCATTTTTTATTTCCCCTACATATACTTGGCAGACTCATCAGTTTTGACTACTAATTACACATAGTTTTTATTAAAGTAATAGAAAATTGAGGTGAAATAACTGACTTTCTTCTCCTCTTGGGCTCTTGTACTATGATGACATACGTGTACTGCCTGTAAACTATGACCCTACTACAGTCACAAACATTCATTGAAGAATGGTGTCGCGACTGAAGAATCAAAATAAATCTTGTTTTTTTGGACTCAGGGCACCTCAAAAGCGAAGGTTTCCGTCGAAAATTCCAATTCAAAATCTTACACTATCACAAAACTCCCTCTTACTATATATTCGATATATGCAAGTGATAGTAATATACGGCAACTATTTTGAAAAATCTATCAACTTTGTACCACCGTCTTTTTCAAAAGGTTTTAAAT
>NW_027114449.1:172537-175116 GCF_000696795.3 Halyomorpha halys | reverse complement strand
TGTATGCTTTCCAAAGGATAATATTGTATATTCGATTTCATCCTTTCGTATCAAGGATTGTTAGCGTTCGTTCAATCTATTAGGATAAGTAAGGTTATTCTTTGAAACAATTAAAACGGCTACTACTAAGTTAGAAGAGCGACAATACTGTAAGAAAAACAACCAGTCTTGAATTGATCGTAAAATAAAAAAAAAACTTAGATAATTTTTCCTTTATTTAAAAAAAAAGAAAAGACAAAAAGTGATTTAAATGGATCATTAACCTAATCATGACACATATGTACTGTCAGTAAACTACGACCCTACTACAGTCACACACAATATTCATTAAGGGTATTCATGATCTTTAGTTTAACATTTTAATACGTGTTAAAGAGAAAAACTTATGTTATATTGAGAAATATTTCCTTCTTTTACCAAGTTAAAACGATATAACATATAACATGGTTGAGAGTCTGTTACTAGGTGTGTTAAATGGAGAATGACGTCACGCAACAGACCAGCTGAGATCATCATTTTGTTTGTTGTGTTAGATTACTTGCTCGTAGTTTGTGTTTTGATTGTGTTAGTATTGTTATGGATGTTTTCATAACTAATAAAGCAAAGATTGACAATAATAATAATGTAATGACTGTTACCAATTAGCTCATCTTTATTCTCTTTCTCAAAAGTTAGAAGATCAACAAGGCACTCAGTGGCCAAATCTTCCACTTTTCACTCAATTTAGGTATATTGTAATAAATTACTTTAATCAAAACTTAGAAGTAAACAATAACATGAAATTGTGGAAGGAAAAGTTATAAAACAAGCTGCTCAGAAAATCCGTTAGGAGCTCTTATGCATTTAACATGACGTCAAATAGGGCTGCTCACAATCCTATACTTATAACATTTAACATGGTCAAATATTCTACATTTAACATAACATCATGATATATTGAATAGGGATATATTGAAGAATGGTTTCACGACAAAATAATCAAAGTAAATCCTTTTAGAAATTTTAAAAATTAATTTTGCAATTTTGAATTAATATTGTGGTTAAACAATAGTTTGCTATCTAAAGTCACTCCTAAGTATTTAATTTTTTTGTAAGAAACTTGGTTATTTGGGCACCTCAAAACGCTTTGGTTTCGTCGAAAACTCGAATTCAAAATCTTACACAATCACAATACTCCCCCTAACTATGTATTCGATATATGTAAGTGATAGTAATATACGGCAGCCATTTTGAAAAATCTGTCAATTTTGTACCACCGTCTTTTTCAAAAGGTTTTAAATCGAAATCCATTGAAATTTACAATTACTTCTAAGTAAACTTTCAATTTTACTAGACATCATATAAATAAGGATCCTTGAAAATCCTGAATAATAAATCTAAAAGGTTAGAATGCTCATGTTGCCCCACTAGATGAGAAAGTTTGTATCTGTGTACGTGTGTAGATGTCCCTCAGAGATAGGGAGGGGACCAATCCAACTTTCATAGATATCTTTATCGGAGGAGAGGATCCACCCCATCTTCTCTCAAGTGAAGTATTGACCATGCTCATGTTGCAAGATATCCTGCTGCGAATCCCAACCATAATTTTTTATCCAATCCCTTCCAAAAAATTCAACAAATCAGTATGATTTTAACTATATTTTTTTCTTGAAGATTATTTTATTATATTTTAGATTATTATATTTTTTTCCTTTTTTCCTAATATGAAAATACATACATTAAACTTGATATTAGAGTTACAATGGCACGATAAAGACTTATGGAGAAACTACTGACCCATTGGTAGCACTGTAATAATATTCCTTATTAGAGTTCCAATAACAAATATAATAACATTTAACATTAGGAAGGATAACTAATGTTAAATGTTATCCAATCCTTACAATCCAAAATCCTCCGTAAAATCCTTGATGCTCGTTATTACGTCACAAATAAACTCATCCACAAAGACCTTAATATCCTTTTTGTTGCAGATTTGGCCCGAAACAGTTAGTTCTTAATATCACATCCTTACTATAATCCTACGAGGCATTAATTTAAATTAATGTTTGAGATACCACCATTGGGTGGTTCCTTCCAAAGATTTTCAAGTGTTTAAAATATTTCTTATATTTATTTGTTGTTTTTTTTTTGTACAATTATAAATTACAATAAATACATTTTTAATGTCGCGATGCAATCTTCTTTTCAGGCAAGTTGGAGGATTGTCAGTAATAGAGAGGAAACAAGATTAGAAACTAGTGGGTCTCAGTGGTTAAAGAGGTTAGTATGGAAGGATTGATAATTGGTTGGGGCTAGATCAGTTGCATGTGGAACATTAAGATATTTATGGATGATTTCTTTTGTGACCGATTAAGGAGAGTTGAGGATTGTAAGGATTGGATACGAGAGGAATTCGATGGTTTAGTTGAGCCCCAAAGCTCAACTCCGTATGTCCAGATAGGCCTTATTATAGTAATATAAATGAGTATTTTGTGTATGAGGACCTGATAGCTGAGCCTGTTTTGTAATTGGTTCCAGACCACTTGATTCTGAAGGGTGTGGGTTCGGTTCCCACCTGAGTTAGTCAAAATTTATTT
>NW_027114449.1:169360-172058 GCF_000696795.3 Halyomorpha halys | reverse complement strand
CCAACTTTCATAGATATCTTTATCGGAGGAGAGGATCCACCCCATCTTCTCTCAAGTGAAGTATTGACCATGCTCATGTTGCAAGATATCCTGCTACGAATCCCAACCATAATTTTATCCAATCCCTTCTAAAAAATTCAACAAATCATTATGATTTTAACTATATTTTTTTCCTATTGATTCCATTTTTCCTAATATAAAAATAGATATATTAAACTTGATATTAGTGTTACAATGGCACGATACAGACTTATGGAGAAATTACCCACCCATTGGTAGCACATATGTAATAACATTCCTTATTAGAGTTCCAATAACAAATGTTATCCTTCCTAATATTAAATGTTATTCAATCCTTACAATCCAAAATCCTCCGTAGAATCCTTGATGGTCGTTATTACGTCACAAATAAACTCATCCACAAAGACCTTAACATCCCTTTTGTTGCAGATTTGGCCCGAAATAGTTAGTTCTTAATATCACATCCTTAAGATAATCCTACGAGGCATTAATTCTTTTAAAAAAAAATTCTTTTTAGGTTAATGACTTCCAATTTAATGAAATGTTTTATCAAAATTATCACCACATGGTACAACGTTTCGGGACCACTGTCCCATATTCATGCACCTTAAACCTCATAATTTCTTCTAAGAAATCATGTCACAATTTGTGCATCTTCACTACTCCTTAGCACAGCCATCACTCTCCTAAATTAAATTCATGTTTGAGGTACTACCATTGGGCGGTTCCTTCCCAAGATTTTCAAGTGTTTGAAAGATTTCTTATATTTATTTGTTGTTGTTTTGTTTTTTTTGTACAATTATAAATTACAATAAATACATTTTTAATGTCGCGATACAATTTTCTTTTCAGGCAAGTTGGAGGATCGTCAGTAATAGAGAGGAAATAAGGTTAGAAACTAGTGGGTCTCAGTGGTTAAAGAGCTTAGTATAGAAGGATTGATAACTGGTTCGGGCTAGATCAGTTGCATGTGGAACATTGAGGTATTTATGGATGATTTTATTAGTGACGTAATGAGGAATATTAAGGATTTTACGAAGGATTCTGGATTGTAAGGGTTGAATACAAGAGGAATTCGAACGTTTACTGAAGGCCGAAAGCTCAAATCCGTAAGTCGCTGTCACACTTCTTTAACCATAATCACTCATAATTAATGAGTGAATTTAAAATAATTTAACCCTAATAAGAATTGTTTTTCCTTGTTAAGTCTGAACACTCTTTGTTATATCAACAGTCCGAAGTTTCGGCCAATTTGGCCATCCTCACGGACAATCTTAAATATAAATTTACACCGCATATCAAAGTTTAAAAATGTTTTGCAGGCTATTCTTACAATTACAAGTCAAAATTACCATTTTTTTTTTCACAACTTCATTAATTTTTAAAACTTTTAATTTTATATTAACTACACTATCAACTATCATATAATTAATTAATTAATACAAGAGTTGTAATTAATTACCCGGGCCGAATAGCCTGCAAAACAGTTTAAATTTTGATGTGAGGTGTAAATTTATATATAAGATTGTCCTTGAGCATGACCGAATGGGCCGAAACGTTGGACTGTTGATGATGTAATAAAGAGTGTTCAGACTTATCAAGGATACCATTTAAAATGATTTAATAAATTAATACTAGTCTCAAGAGATTGAAAAAAATTATATATAAAATTTTTAATTTTATTTAAATAGGCTTGAAATTATTTTTATCAAATGATTAATCACAATCAACATTTTATGTTGAAATGAATGGAAGGAGAAAGAGAACTGAAGATTCACTGTTTATATTCCACTTCCTCTTGCTAGCGTAAAAATAACTCTGATGAGGTTTAGGAACATCATAGAATTTTCCAATAACATAAATAGAACTGAATAAACATATTTTAATTTAAACAAAACATTTTTAGATACAATCATAAGAAGGAGAGATTTGAAACATTTTTAGAAACGGTGGAAAAAAACAAAAAACAAAAAACATTGGAGCCCCGTCATTGAAGTCATATTCTCACACATTTGTTTAAAAAACAAATGAAAAGTGATTTAATCAGTTCATTAGGTCTGTTCCAACACAGCTTCTGACTGTACGGAGCACGCGCAGTAAAGGTTTTGGGAAATAAAACTCTGTACTATGCATGTTCCATACAGTTCCGAGTAATTGTAGTTGTTAAAACTATTAATTAATCTTTATTTTACAACGAACAGATAATAATATAATTGTTTCCAA
This sequence comes from Halyomorpha halys, assembly GCF_000696795.3. NCBI lineage: Eukaryota > Metazoa > Arthropoda > Insecta > Hemiptera > Pentatomidae > Halyomorpha > Halyomorpha halys. The sequence continues at coordinate 169,814 of NW_027114449.1, read as the reverse complement.
AGAAAACAGCAGTCTGATGGTGGGATCAACCTTACACACTAACCTTATTGATAGTTTGAAGTTTAACATTTATATATGTATATATAGTAGACCATATGAAGTATGAACTATATATATGTATATATAGTTGACCATATGAAGTATGAACTATATATATGTATATATAGTTGACCATAAAAATTGATATATAAGAAGATGGTCAGGGTTGCGGTCACAAGTGAAACAAAAATAGTTTACAACTATTTATTTTCCGACGTTTCGCCCCACTCTACAGGGCTTCATCAGGGCTAAAAAGATACAATGATAAGTATAAAAATAAAAGATAAGAATAAAAACAAGTAACATTGGCAAGAATAAAACTTTCTTTATAAAAATACGTAAAATATAAAGCTAAAAAAGTACAGGAGATGCACGTAAAACAAAAACGATACGGGGAAAGAAAAAAGAAAAAAAA
>NW_027114449.1:168557-169310 GCF_000696795.3 Halyomorpha halys | reverse complement strand
AAATAAATCTTGATATTACCACTCTGGAACTGTACATGTTCTCAATGAAGGAGTAAAAAAAAAAAAATTAACCTACTTTATAAGGCTGGGTGAATCCTGGAGGGCTTCCAACCCACTGACTCACAGCTACAGTAACAGAATAAATTTTGTGTCACAAACGGATTGAAACCCAGTTCCTCAGAGTTAGGAGCACAGTGCCTTACTACTAAGCATCCCTACTCCTTTATATTTACAAAAAACAATGATTGATAGAATTTTTAGGTTAAAATCAAACCCTGTCACACTTCTTTAAACCATATTCATAATTAATGGGTAAGCTTCATAGCTCAATTTTAAATAATTCAACCCTAAAAGAATCGTTTTATAAATAAAATTTTTAATTATTAAATAATTAAGACTCAACACTTTTTATTATATCAACAGTCCAACGTTTCGGCCAATTTGGCTATCCTCACAGACAATCTTAAATATAAATTTACACCGCATATCAAAGTTTCAAAATGTTTTGCAGGCTATTCTTACAATTACAAGTCAAAATTACCCTATTTTTTTTTTTCAAAACTTCATTAGTTTTTAAAACTTTTAATTTTATATTAACTACACTACTATCAACTATCATATAATTAATTAATTAATACAAGATTTGTAATTAATTACCATTTATTTACATTCAAATTAAAACTAGCCAAATGTAATATAAAATAGTTTATAACGTTTATCTAGTTATGAGTAATAGTTTTTATGATATTTGAC
>NW_027114449.1:165768-167092 GCF_000696795.3 Halyomorpha halys | reverse complement strand
TTATATTTTACGTATTTTTTATAAAGAAATTTTTACTCTTGCCATTGTTATTTGTTTTTATTCTTATCATTGTATTTTTATTCTTATCATTGTATCATTTTGTATCTTTTTAGCCCTGATGAAGCCCTGCTAAGTGGGGCGAAACGTCGGAAAATAAATAGTTGTAAACTATTTTTGTTTAACTTTTGAACGCAACCCTGACCATCTTCTTATATATTTTAACATTTATAGTATATAATTATTATATGGCCCGCAGTCTCGTTCAAGATTTTTTTAATTTTGGCCCTTGAGTCTTTGTAAGTTGGACCACCCTGATCTAAGACTTACCCAATATTTTGTAATATTATTCTCAAGAGACGTGTCCCAGAATAAATAAAGAATTTATTATTATTATCAAAAATACTGAATTTTTCAAATTTCAGACCATATAGCTCATAAAATAACAATTAAAATGCAAATCAACAAACGGCTTTCTCCTCTTGGGCTCTTGTACTATTGGTGTTCCTTAATGTGTTTTAGCGATTTTAGAAAATGAAAATGCTATCAATTTTATAATCGCTTAGATTTATTAAAACTTTTCTGATTTTTATCATCTAAGGGTCCCATTATAATGATTCTTGAGACGCAGAAAATATGGTATAGATTTTAAGATCGCGAATCGATTTATTTTACCTTTTATAATTTCTAACATATTAGGATCCCTTCATATGTTTTAGGAGATGCATAAAATAATATCGATTTAAATAACACACTCTTGCGTATTGATTTAAATTTTTTATTTCTAAGATAGTAAGATCCCTAAATGTGTTTTAGCCGAAGCAGAAAATAAAGTAACGTTTGTCCTAGTTAATGGATCATTTCGAACAGGAATAAGTTGGATGTTATTAAAGCATACTGTGGGGCAGGAGTTAGTATAACCTACTATTTTATAATATTATTCTCAAGAGACGTGTCCTAGAATAAATAAAGAATTTGTTATTATTATCAAAATACTGAATTTTCATCAGAGCATACAGCTCACATAAAATAACGATTAAAATGCAAATATACAAAAGTTCTAAACGATTTGTTAAACGAATTCTATCCTCGCCTAGCCTATTATTCTATGGCTTCTGTTTCGACGAGGATTGTTAACTACTGACTCAGTAGATTGCTGCGATTATAGTACAGTGGGGCCAACGAGCCGGTTCGATGTCGTTTAGACGGGGCCGTTGTCGGGACACTTAGCGTTAAAACTTCAGTCGTTCAAGATAGATCGCGTAAGTGTCGTTTTTAATGCTCATATGCTCTTTATCAGAATATAAATGCAATGTTACAAATCCTA
>NW_027114449.1:163624-164513 GCF_000696795.3 Halyomorpha halys | reverse complement strand
TCTCTCTCTCTCTCTCTCTCTCTCCTCCCCTCCTCCTATGTTATGTTTTATGTATTATTTTGTATACATATGTTTTTGTTGAAATAATAAAACTAATAGAAGGATGAGAAATAAAAAGAAAATGGGTTTTAGTGTGATGGGTCCTTTTATTATAAGTTGCTGTAATTTAATTTTAATACATTTTTTTTAGTTAGGCAGTTCATACACAGAGCATTTTACGAGACTTAGTTATTTGGACTGAGGGGACCTCAAAACTGCATTACCGTGGAAAACTCCAATTCGTACGATCTAAATACTCCCCTTACTATATAATCCGTATATTCGTCATTGAAAGTAAAAACTTTTTTTTTCAATATTATATGATATAAATATGATTTTATTTTTATTCACTCATCATCGGCTAATATTTTTTATTAAATGGAAGCTAATTTATTACAAAACCAGAAAAACAAATTTAAAAAACCCGTTTAATTATCATTGAAAGTTTTATTTATTAATTAATGAACAATATGCTAATTATTAAGAACATAAATTCTATTTCTATCAAAGGACATTTTTAAAAGTAATTATGAATTTTTTACGGATTGTTGCGAAAAATGTAAGCTCAAAAGCATATTTTATGATAAGTAAGAATCTACCGAGAGTCCGAAAGGATGTTTTCCTTATGAAGTAGGGACTTGGCAAACTTCGTTATCAAAGGGACGCTCCCTATGTGAGGATTGAGGGACAATGTTAGGGCGAATCTTCCGATAGAAAGATTTTGCGAGTTTTCGCTGAATGACAATTCTTTAAATTCTCGATAGGAGCACTTGGATATATATTATGATGACAGTGGAAGAAAAACAAATAACATTCAACTTATATCCAAAACTATCATAGATAAAAAAAA
>NW_027114449.1:160410-162634 GCF_000696795.3 Halyomorpha halys | reverse complement strand
GGAGGGTTGACTCAACGGTTACAGGTAATAGATAATAATTATCTAACAGCCGGATTCGTGCTTTACCACTGAGCTACCGGCTCTCATTGCAGATGTTATACAATTAAATTTAAAAAAAAAATATTAACAAAGAAGAAATACAAATACCTGTAATATTGTTAATAAAGGGAGTGAGTGATAAGGTTATAATAGAAAGTGTGAATTGAATAATATTAGAAAAAGTAAATTAGTTAAATTGTAACTAATGGATTGATAAACAAAAATATTAGGGGTATTCATGATCTTTAGATTAACATGTTAAAGCGTGTTAAATGGAGAAATATTTCCTTCTTTTACCATGTTAATACGATATAACATATAAGATGGTAGAGAGTATGTTACTAGGTCTGTTAAATGGAGAATGACGTCACGCAACAGACCAGCTGAGCTCGTCACTATTTTGTTTGTTGTTTTGGGTTACTAGCTTGTAGTTTGTGCTTTGATTGTATTAATATTGTATTCGATGTTTTTAAATCTGATAAAGTAATGGATGACAGTAGTCAATTAGCTCATCTTGATTCCCTTCCTCACAAGTTAGATCAACAAGGCACTCAGTAGCCAAACTTTTCACTTTTCACTTAATTTAGGCATGTTGTAATAAATTACTCTAATCAAAACTTAGAAGTAAACAATAACATGAAGTTTTAGAAGTACATGTTATAAAACAAGTTGCTCAGAAAATCCGCTAGGAGCTCTTAAGCAGTTAACCTTTAACATGACTTTAAATAGGGCTGCTCACAATGCTATACTTATAACATTTAACATGGTGGAACATTTTACATTTTACACAAATCAAATGGTATCCTAGTCTAGTCTCAACACTCTGTATTGTATCAATAGTCCAATGTTACGGCCCATTCGGCCCTTTCACATCAAAATTTAAAAATTAATGAAGTTTTTAAAAAAATAGTATGATTTTGACTTATAATTAATGACCTGGGCAGAATAGCCTGCCAAACATTTTTAAATTTTGATGTGAGATGAGAATTTATATTTGAAGATTGTCCTTGAGGATAGCCGAATGGGCCGAAACGTTGGACTGTTGATGTAATAAAGAGTGCTGAGACCAAACAAGGATACCATTTTCATACCAGTCTCAAGAAATTGAAAAAAATTTATATTTAAAATAAACATTACATAATTAACAAAACTACATAAGATATGAAAACACAAATACAGTCTTTGTTGATGTGAGAGAGCCCATTCGCTCACTCAAGGAGGTTGTGATGGATACAAGAGGCACATCACACCCAGATTGAGTGAGTCAACAGAGTCCCTCTTGTTTCCTCTTCGTGTGGTGTCTTCTAATTGAATACTGGATGGACGTCTTCTGGCTTTGATTAGTTCACTCAATTCCTATTAACTGCATTGAACTTAGAGAGATAGATAGTTCATCGGTTAATATGTACATCTTTTAGCCCGTATATATACATCGTACATCGATATATACATATACATATACTTATATATACATCGTACAATATATATATCGCTTGGCTCATTTAGTGTTAGTAGTTGTTATTATTGATTGACAATGAAAGCATATATATAAATATGGTAAATTCCTACTGCTTACTGTAGCATCTTAATATAATTTATATTATATATAAATATACATATATATGAGAAGATTATTGGGGTGGGATAAGTGAAGAATACAAATAGGAAAAAATTTATTCATTATTGCCAACGTTTCGGCCAGAATCTCAGGCCTTCATATGGGCTAATAACAAAGCACGAGATAACAAACATGAATAAGAGGAATAACAGAATAGTTGGAAAATAAGAAAAATACTAACATTATAGTAACAAAATAGTATTGAAAGACCTATAAAGTCTAAGTATTATAAGAAGATTAAGGCTGTATGAGAAAAGTAATATTATATAGTATCGTATAGTATAGTAATATTATATTTCATAATGATGAATAACGTTTCGGGATTATTGTCCCATATTCGTGTACATTAATAAACCTACAAGGTAATGAAGTAACTATAATTATATGAATTATGAATATACAAGGATGAGGATTGTTATATAGTGAATTATTATTTGTAGCCTTATTAAAGTACATGAATATGGGACAATAGTCCCGAAACGTTGAGCAACATTATGATAATTTAGTATAAAATATATTCAAATTGGAAGTTTTTAACCTCAAAAAATTTATTGAAATAATTATTAT
>NW_027114449.1:156480-157610 GCF_000696795.3 Halyomorpha halys | reverse complement strand
GAGCAGTTTCTTGTCGTTTCAGTCTTGTGTGTGGATTCCAAGTAAGTCTCTTGTCAAGATGGAGTCCTAAGTATCGAATCTGTTCAACAGGCATTAGTGGTGTCTTTAGAAAGGATATTGTAGGACAGGAAGGCAGAGGTTAACGACGGAGAGTAAAGGTGATCTGGTAGGATTATTTATATTATCAAAATATTGAAAAAAAAATGCGTTCATTATTTGTAAACTGTATCTAACGTATAAAAATCCAATACTTGTTTGTTGGTACTTTATGCACTGCCGAACCGTCCATCCGACTATAGGGCTTTTAGGGATTATTAGGGATAAATGTTCAGGATTTTTTCGGGAAGATTATAGGGAGGCCCGATTTTATCGGTAAAAAAAGTACACATTTTTTCATGGCTATTATATGAAGTTAATTCTATTTTTTTATTTTGATTTTATTCACTATATTTTTCAATGAACCGGTACAAACGAAATCAAACTTTATAAGTAATTATTATTTCTATATAGTAACATGTTTTATTAGCAATATTCGGTATAAATCCTTAATTTCTTTTTTATCCCATATATCCTTTCATATAATCTTTTCATGAGATTAGGGATGCGACATCGATAAAAAAACATCGATGTCTTAAAATTTCTTAGAGCATATTTTAATATTTTAACTTATTTATTAGTTCTAACGTTTCGGCCAGAATTTCAAGCCTTCATCTGGGCTAAGATGATAAAAGAAGACAACAACAACAATAATAAATTAAAGGATTACCAGAATGATTAGAAAATAATTATTTTCTAAATATTAAACTTAGTAAAATATAATAAAAATATTTATTTATAATATTAAAATTCTTTCTTGAGACTGGCAATTTTTTACTAAATAATTCAAAAACACTATCCAAATTATAGTCTAAAACATTTATTTCATTTACACGTCCAACGTTTCGGCCAATTCGGCCATCTTCAGGGACAATCTACTTAATTTACTATGAGATATATCATTTAACCATTTTAAAAAACTCCATACAGGCTATTCTGCCCAGGTCAAAACATTTATATCTAATATGTCAAAAATACATTAAAAATCACAGTCAAATTATTTCTCTTTTACCACTATTTATACACTTTTATCG